>NW_021474034.1:0-725 GCF_001605985.2 Dendrobium catenatum | reverse complement strand
ACTGAAAGTTATCCAACAACCATTAGTTTGCAGGGGCGTATTAGCATATAATAATACATAATATATTATTAGTTTGTAATGTCTGACGTGGCATTCAGTGCTTGGCCGTAGGCCATATCCTTCTTTATATATAGAAGGCCTTTGCATGTACTCTGCAATGAAGGGGTTGTTTGATATGCAGAATTAAGAGGGTAAAGTAATTTAATTGCATGTATATCTTAAATTACATTGTTTGGTTAATTTTGATGGGAACATAATGAAGTACTTGGAAGCATAAGCGGTGTATTATAGGATGCCCGTCGCGCGACAATGAAATCCGCTCAGATTGAGCGGATTAGAAATACTCTCATGCGAAGCCTCAAGCGCGATGGTTTCGATGAATCTGAGCAAGTGCTCCCTTCTTCTCCCTTCTTTCCATGCGCGATGGTTTCGCAGAATCGAATCTCTACGTTTTATCTCAGAGGAAGAGGAAGCTATGGGATGATCGCCGGGTTTGGAAAAAATGGTTTTGTTCATCACAAGAGACAAGCGTGTGCGATGGCCAAAGATAGGATGATGATTGAGAAGGAGATAGGCTCGAGGACATTACAGTGACTCCTACTGATGATTCCAGCTATGGCATTAAATTAGAGTTATCCAACCCTAATTCTGGGTCGCTGATAAAGCTACATCGGTCATTGGAAACAATTGAGTGAAAGGTCAGATGAAGCGGCTCGTCATCTACC
>NW_021474033.1:0-269 GCF_001605985.2 Dendrobium catenatum | reverse complement strand
AGCAAAGGATGAATAAATAAGGAGACAATGGACATCCTTGCCCAAATCCACTTCCAGCTTTAATCCAACTAGAATAATTACCATTTATGAGAATAGGAAATTTTGGATCTTGAACTCATTCCAAAATAAGGCTTAAAAATTTAGACGGAAATCCAAAATATTCGAAAGCTTTTTTAAGAGCCGGCCATCCCATAGAATCGTAAGCCTGCTCCATGTCAATTTTAAGAGAAATAAGACCTTTTGAGGATTTAGAAAACCTGAATTTGTTC
>NW_021474032.1:0-246 GCF_001605985.2 Dendrobium catenatum | reverse complement strand
AAGTCGATTGCAGTTTATAACTGCGCTGCAAAAAAAATGTATTCTTTAACTGAATGAAGTGCATTTTCAGTATATCAATTAGAATAAACTGTTATTAATCTGATAGAAGCTCTCACACGTGCCATTTTGAAAAATTATGAAGAGAAATAACATTGTGAAGAGGAAAAGGCAAACATGTAGGCATATATTAAAAAAATTGTTAAAGATATCTCACTATAAATTTGTTAAGATAGCCTAATATAAATT
>NW_021474031.1:0-2587 GCF_001605985.2 Dendrobium catenatum | reverse complement strand
GGATTGAGTCCGTTGTGTGCGCATGCCTGGACGAGCCTTGTGAAAGTCTCCATCCGTCAACAAACAGCCCCCAGAACAAGTTTAGACATCTGACTACGTGGCGCGGCGTGTAGTTTTTCAACCGGAGATTCATGGGCTAACTATACTCTTGGGGTTTCCACTGCCAAATTACTTTGCGTTAAGTTATTTTTTTTAAGTCATATGCTTACAGCGAAAAGAAAAAGTTTCTAATTTTATCTGTTAGATATTTTCAAGGATATTGCTATCAACTATAAAAATGTATTTCTCTTTTTCGCCACTGGAATAAACAGTATTTCATTATCTATGAAATAATGATTAAATAAAAAATTATTTCCAAATTTCGTAACTTTGTGTAGGAGTTATATAATCAATATCTTAGGAACTGTTCAAGTTTTGAGATATGTATATACCGTAAATAAATCGGTCTTCGGAGATATTAATTTATTTGTTACTAAGTCGTTAGCTATTATATTATTACATAGTACTGATATTTGTTGTCGTGAACGGCCTCGATTCCGCACGCTACTTGTGGTCATATGCTAATAGTAAATGTCCTTGGCAACTCAAGATGAATCTTACCGTGTTGAGATGTATTTTAACGTGATTTTTAATATAATGTAAAGAGGCCCTATATTCATATAGTCCCAACAAACGGTCCACGGTCAAGGGTTTCAGCATCAGACACAACATTAAGCTCATTAAACACTATTGGTTAATCACTCTCCCTCTCCCTTACAACTTGATTATATACCCATAATCCAGACACGTCTAGGCAATCCATTCTCACTCATACTACTCAACACAAAAAACGTCCAAGCCTCCCTCACGTTTCTCATCAATTACATTCGAACAATTCTTACAATATTGCACCCACTCAACTTTCATATAAAATCTTTAAATTACCAGGCTCGTGAGGATTAAACACCAATTATTGATAGGGAACCATTTAACTATATGGATCATGTGTGGTGCGATATAAAAAACCAGAAAGTTTAGAATCAATGCCATAGTGTAAGTGGTCGTAGTATAGCATATGCATATTACTTCTTCACTCACTCATGGTTGTCTGCGTCTGTGGTATTTTATCTTTATTCACGCACTAATTCTTATTTTTGTTTTTATATGTATTTGTCTAGTTACTCACTACCTATAAGGATAACGGGGTGCGACTTTCCATCCAAATCTAAAAGAATCAAATATTGAAGATATTCCCGGATATGGTGCTAGCGAGGTCTAAAGAAAGGAGAGACCGTTATTGGAATTCGATGTTTCTTCTAACGTATAGACTATTAGAGGGAATTAATAAGATTGAATAACATAAAGGTGAGAGGTCCACTGCAACTTGTAATGCAAAATATATTTCTTTTTGTGCATAATAAAAGGAAAAATTTCAAAACAAAGCGGGACCACAGTTCATTATTTCCACAATTATATTTTTTTTGTCCATTGTTCTTACTTTTTTAATTTGTTATTTAATTTTTACTACAGGTATTTATATTTGATTTGTTTGTTTGTTATTTATTATTGGGTTTAGAGATAGATTTTGAAATATATTCTTAATATAAGGAGAGCTTTAGCGTGGCAATTATAAAGTTTTATGTACTATATTTATAGACATTGGCAATATGATTATAGCTTGACAATAGTATTTAAAACATTTAATAATGACATATATTATTAATCTTACAACAATTCTCTCTCATTAGTACTTATTCCATAATGACACGTTTTTATAAACTTTATATAAATGATGAATGTTGTTATTCAAAGGAATGCGAAGAAAAATAAGTTTATTGGTTGAGAAATAGTATGAGATACGTATAGAAAGATATATATATTGTGTATCTATATTATGTCTGTTTAATTAAGGATAGGTGATACTCTAAAAAGTATATTAATTTATATAAATTTCTATAATAGCTCTAAAAGATATTTTACGTGAAAAATTTTGAGAAATATTTGTCGTTAAATTTATGATATCATTAAGATTTTTTACATAATAATTTTGAATATTACTCTTCGGATTATAATTATTATTCAGAATGGCGGAATAGATAAGATATAATATACGGATTTTATAGTGTTAGAATTAGCTCATTATGTGATAGATATGCATCTAAAATTGGGTGAAATCATTAGAAACTTTGTGAATGCTTCTCTGTGAGCTGGATGAGAAGCATATAGACTTAAAATAATCTATAGACGATTAGTTAGTTATTTTGTGCATTTGGAGGTTAAGCGACCAGATAAGAATTATGTTGTGAAATATTTTGTGTTGAGAATTGAATGTTTTGAAAATAGCTTTGTGTTGAGAGAGAGGTGAATATTACTTTAAAAGGTGAATTGTGAAAATTTTTGGGAAGGATATTTTTGTATATTTTGGAGAGGTGAAAAGTATATATTATGGGTAAATAAAAATGTACATTTGTGAGAAATGAAAAGTGAAATGTCGGCATGAATAAGAGAAGTATGTTGAGTTGTATATCAAGAGGCGAAATTTGTGTATTTTTTAGAAGTTAAATAAATTTTGAAAAGTATAGTATGATAGTGTTGGGAGGAAGAAATA
>NW_021474030.1:0-510 GCF_001605985.2 Dendrobium catenatum | reverse complement strand
GTAGCAGATTTCCAACAAGCCCAAGAACGTCAAAATCTGACAACAGGTTAGAAAGTTATTTGAGTTTTAAGTTCTATGATCAAACCTTGATATCTCAAAATTCTCAATGCATGGAGCCTTGAAAATCCATGGATTGCAAGATTAGGATATCTAGATCCTACGTTTCAAATTTCATCAAATTTCAACGTTTGGATCGAAAGGTATGGGCATTTGAAATTTCTAGTTCATTTTGAACTAGAGTGGCTCTGGTTCAATCAGAGCCGTCCGATCGCACGTTCTGCGCGATCGGACGGCCCATAATCGGCCACATCACCAAGTTTAGATCACGTGTCTCCAGCGGGATTCGAACTCGGGTCACTTGAGAAGAGGCGCGCCTACGTGGCTCGATCCTAGCCATCGAATAATGTCGCGGTGAATCGGACGGTCGATCTGACCGTCCGACGTGTTTAAGTGGCGCGCCGATGCGTGCCACTTGTCAGAATGCCGCCCAATGATTAAAATTGATTGAAA
>NW_021474029.1:0-242 GCF_001605985.2 Dendrobium catenatum | reverse complement strand
GTTTTGCATAGAATTATTTGTTGAGAAAATATAATTTAATAAATTTGATAAAAAATGTCTCGCAAGAGAGGCAAATCAGGGGTTTTGAGAGGAGTTGGTATGTAGTTGCAAAGTTGTTCAGGGTATGCTGCAGGGAGGGTCGCAAAAGAGTCAAAAGAAGGGAAACTCTGAAATAACAAGTTTATGTTTGGTGTCAGGTTATTAGCCATTTGCGACTTGTCTTATGCTCCATTTGCAATAGA
>NW_021474028.1:0-296 GCF_001605985.2 Dendrobium catenatum | reverse complement strand
GGCTACAGCAGATGTTGAAGCTTACCCATTGAGTGAGACCGACACAGTCCCTGGGAGGCGTAATCCCTCAACATTTCTTTCTTTTACTTCGGATGTCCTGTAAAAGACTACGCAGGCTTTCATTTCGTGGTTCATGAGCTTCTTGCTGATGTCAGGCAGAAGTAGTGGCCACCCTAATCCACTGTTTTGAAAGGAGCAGGAGGGGCGGGATCCTTTTCACCCTCTACCCGCTGTCCAGATGCGGTCAGTCTGGTAGTTGGTTTACTTTACCGTTGAGTGAGCCCGACAGAGTCCCT
>NW_021474027.1:0-259 GCF_001605985.2 Dendrobium catenatum | reverse complement strand
TTGACATTCTTTCCAAGTTAGATCTTGGGGCGTGACATGGGTGCAGCTAACACTGGGGGATTCGTCAGGTAGCGCTTTATGCTCTCAAAGGCCTCCTTACAATTCCTATCCCAATGGAAGCGGGCATCCTTCTTCGCTAGAGCAGCAAAGGGATGACATCTACCGGCAAAATTAGAGATAAATCTCCGCAAGAAAGCTAGCTTATTCTGGAACGACCTCAATTGGGTAAGACTCCTAGGGGGTTTCAAGTCCACTATAG
>NW_021474026.1:0-247 GCF_001605985.2 Dendrobium catenatum | reverse complement strand
TTTTTTAGTCTTTGGAATGATGTTTTATATTTTCTTAAATATTTTTAGTTTGTTTTGAAAAGACATGAGGAAACCAACCTTTTTCTTAATTGGGAGAAATGTTAGTTCATGGTAAAGGAAGGCATTGTCCTTAGACACAGAATATCTAAAAGGAGTTTCAAGATTAATAAGGAAAATATCAAAGTAATTGAGAATTTTCCACCTTTTACTTCTATTAAGAAAGTTTAGAGTTTCCTAGGTCATTCCA
>NW_021474025.1:0-221 GCF_001605985.2 Dendrobium catenatum | reverse complement strand
ATTAGTTTTCAATTTATAAAAAATAAGATAATCAAATTACTATCTCATCTAGACTTGAAACACTTCCTTTATGCATCTTCTTTGCTAAATCCTCATTACTTTCCTTTCCCAGCTTTTTTAATTATTATCACTGAAAATAATTTTTCCATGAACTCTCATTAAAAAAAATCTCAAACCAACTCCACTTCATCTTTACTGTCAAAAAAAAAAAAAAAAAAAAA
>NW_021474024.1:0-264 GCF_001605985.2 Dendrobium catenatum | reverse complement strand
TGCATTAGTTAGGAGCATCTGACCCACATAAGTCCAGAACCACTTAGAAAATCCTCTATATGTCGGTCCTATTTCTAAAAAAATTGTACCACCCACCCATCTTTCATAATTGACTTGACAGCATGGTTTTAAATCGATTAGGTGGTTAGCTAGCTCCCCCATCCAGGCCGGGATAAGTCCAGGTTCTTTGCATCGCATTAGCTAGGACACTGGTCTTAGTATGTGTCAAACACTAAGTCCAATCTGGATTTAGGATTCAAGGCT
>NW_021474023.1:0-680 GCF_001605985.2 Dendrobium catenatum | reverse complement strand
ATCAGTATCAAAAATAATATAGCATTTGTTATCCTTTATTAAGCGATTGACGGAAATTAAATTATGTGACAAATTTGGAACATGAAAAAGATTTTTAAGCTGAAACTTACGAGCGGGTGTAGGCAGAATGCCTTGACCCGAATGAGCAATGGGAAGATGATTTCCATTTCCCACTTGAACGTGCGCATTACCTGTATAAGGTTGCACAGATTGAACCTGAGAAATGTCGGAAGTCAGATGAGAACTGGCCCCGGAATCAAGAAACCACTCTGCCGGCGGTGTGTCTTCGTGAGCCAAGTATGCTTGAGTAGTTCCAGGTTGATACTCAAGATTCGTGCGATGCCAACAGTGAGCTGCAGAATGTCCAAATTTTCCACAAATTTGGCAGTCCACCGGAGTGGAGTTACGGCGAGTTCCTGTTGATGCAGGATTTTGAGGCCGACTGCCTCGTTGATTTGACGAACGTCCACGCGCACGTCCTCTAGAACGGCCTCGGGAGGCCGTAAGAGCAAAAGAAGTGTCTGAATTGGATTGATCAGAGGAGTCAGGACGATTGTCAACGGCCAAATTTGTTTCTTCACTGCATAACAAGGCATACAGATCATCAAGATTGATCGGATGCAATTTTGTCCGAATGGCAGTCTTGAAAGCGTTGTACGACGCAGGAAGTCCATTAAGCG
>NW_021474022.1:0-207 GCF_001605985.2 Dendrobium catenatum | reverse complement strand
TCAAGAGAAATCGAGCACAGGTTGGAGGGTTCCCAACCATACTCGCTCACCAACCAAGCTAAACACTGATGGGTTTACCAAATTGTTTTTGAAAACGGCAAAAAAGATGTATCAAACAAAGCCTATATTGACACCTTAAACCGCCAATGAATAAAACAAAGCGGTGAATAACAACAAAGAGAAAAAGAGGAGCCATGAAAGAAACAG
>NW_021474021.1:0-242 GCF_001605985.2 Dendrobium catenatum | reverse complement strand
TCTCTGGAAAATTTTCGTCCAGACGAACTTAATTATCTTACAGTACAATTGGCTCTCTGGAAAATTTTCGTCCAGATGAAAGTAATTATCGTACAGTACGGTTGGCTCTCTGGAAAATTTTCGTCCAGACGAAATAAATTATCGTCCAGTACGATTGGCTCTCTGGAAAATTTTCTTCCAGACAAAATTATATATTGTACAAGATGATCTGTCCTCTGTAAAAAATTCGTCTAGACGAATCA
>NW_021474020.1:0-290 GCF_001605985.2 Dendrobium catenatum | reverse complement strand
TAGGCCTAATTATATCTTTTTATTTTCTAATATTTTTGTTTTCAGAAGATTGCTATGAGATCATCATGATTTTCTTCGGGCTATTACAGTATAATTGCTTGGTTTAGGTTAACTTAAACGCTCCCTATTTAAGTCTTAAAATATTACAAAACAATGATTTTTATTACGTTATTTAAATATTAGGATATTACAGTAAATTATTTTAGAATAGGCTTCAAAATTATTCAATTTATTTTAAATTAAATATAATTTAAAAAATTTCACATATATAATTAATAATAAAAAATTAA
>NW_021474019.1:0-305 GCF_001605985.2 Dendrobium catenatum | reverse complement strand
TATGCTACTCATTTATGATAATGATCCATTTCTTAAATCCTAAACCCTAAAGAAATAAGTGAAATTAATTACACTATAATTCCTTTTTTTTTTCACTTGCTCTTTTAATTCCTTAAAACCAACACAATGATCAATCATATAATGTATATATTTTCCACAAATATGACATTCCACAGATGTATAAGAACGACAACCACCGTGAGTCAAGCTGGATGGTGAAAGACCACTAGGAGAAGATGGTGCCAATCGACCGCGAGTTGAATTGAAATTGAAGTTTCGTCCACGAGTAGCTACAAGAGCGAGGG
>NW_021474018.1:0-305 GCF_001605985.2 Dendrobium catenatum | reverse complement strand
TATATATATAATTTTTTTTTTATTGAATATAATAATAAAGCATTTATTGTTATTATTTTAAATCATCTTCCATTGTTCTTGCTAAAACATTTATACAGCATGTTTTTTTTTTCTTTAAAGGCACCAGTTTAACTTCATTTAAATTTTTTCTTATCCTATATATGCTCCTACCTAAAGTTTAGTATTTAAAGCATTTATTGATTTATTTTAGTATGAAGAAAGAAAAAATCCCATCGATAGAATTATAATAAGTTTATTTAGCTTACTTTGAAATTTATTTGAAAGTCGCTGAAACTCAAAAACAT
>NW_021474017.1:0-321 GCF_001605985.2 Dendrobium catenatum | reverse complement strand
TTATTATTAAAAGAAGAAAGAAGAATATTTAAAAAAGAAAATATGGAAAGTTTCAAAAAAAGAAAAAGAGAAAAAGAAAAGAAAGAAAAATAAAATTTTGTGCATGATCATCATCGTCATTGTGACCCCAATCCTTAGTACCCATGCATGTGCTTCTATGCCTGTGAGAAAAAAACTATAAATTCTTTGCACATGTACCTTGAAAACCCAAACACGCTCTCTATAGCATGGTTGGATTTAAAAATACGGTAGTGGTGTCACTCGACACGAACCATATACTCTCTTTGTAGCTTGGTGGGATGGTTTAGCTCCCTTAAAGTT
>NW_021474016.1:0-265 GCF_001605985.2 Dendrobium catenatum | reverse complement strand
ATGACAAATATAAAAAATTAAATTTTATTTAATTATTTTTAAAGCCAGCCATTCATTTAAGAAGTGAGTGACAATTGATTTTGATTGGACGACTTGCTTGCCATGTCATGGGCCAATCATTGAGAAATTATTTGGTGCGGAGTCCGGATGTTCGGACTCCAATTAATGATTGACACGTATTATTTGATTTTAATTACTTTTTGTGCAACATGGATATTTCTAATAATGCACGACCCGAAAATCTGACCCAACGACGTGGATAATT
>NW_021474015.1:0-241 GCF_001605985.2 Dendrobium catenatum | reverse complement strand
ACCAATGGAGAGACATGAGGAGGCCCATTCGAAGCTGGAGAGAGTTCAAGGACTGTCTACTAGAGCGTTTTCGAACCAGTAGGGGAAGAGACTTTTACGAGCAGTTCTTTGCCCTGACACAGGAGGGGACAGTGGCTAATTACCGAGACCGGTTTGAGTATCTAGCAAGCAGGTTAGATCGTCTCTCCGAGACCGTGCTAGATTGGAACTTCATGAAGGGGCTTAAACTAGAAATCAGAGC
>NW_021474014.1:0-257 GCF_001605985.2 Dendrobium catenatum | reverse complement strand
TTATGACCCGGGGCCCTCTGAACCGAATGGTTTTGCCACCAAATGGCACCACAAATAGCGGTTATGGCAAAAGCCAATATGCTCCTTAGTGATGTTAAATCCTTGAGATATGAATCAATAGGATATGATCAATAGGGTACAAAGCCCTTTGTTAGCTAAGGTGGATTTAAATTTCTCCCCTTAGATAAATATCCATCCTAAGTCTACAAGGTACCCTTGGACAAAGCAACCCATGGCTGCTGACAAGGATCCTTCTG
>NW_021474013.1:0-296 GCF_001605985.2 Dendrobium catenatum | reverse complement strand
ATAGATAAGGCCGCCATTTTTGAATAGCCAACACAATAGCCATCAGTTCCCGCTCATAAACTGATTTCAGCCTTGCTCTACTAGATAAGATCCTGCTGAAGAAGGCAATCGGTCTACGATTCTGCATGAGAACTGCTCCCAAACCTACTCCTGAAGCGTCAGTCTCCACCATAAACTGCTGGGTGAAATCTGGGAGTGCTAGCACAGGAGTACTAGTCATGGCTTCCTTCAGAGTCTTCATGGCTTCCTCTGCCTTCTCTCACTACAGGAAAAACGCTGATAACCGGCGGTTTTTT
>NW_021474012.1:0-253 GCF_001605985.2 Dendrobium catenatum | reverse complement strand
GAGAGTTGACTTTTCCCAGTTTCACTTGTCACCTTCAAGTGTGGTCTGGGATACCAAAACTACTAACTTGAAGTTGTAAAGAATACGATACTGGGTCCATCCTTATCAAATATAATGATGTTGATCCATTGTTACTTGGTGAATCTCTCTACAAATTGTTGTTGTAATTTTTCTCTCCCCAGTTTTGCTCATGTGGCGAGTGTGGCCTGGGATATCAAAGCCAATAATTTTCCCCTCTCTTAAAAAAAAAAAA
>NW_021474011.1:0-330 GCF_001605985.2 Dendrobium catenatum | reverse complement strand
CTCAGGTTTAGTCTCAGAGGAATCTGATGCAGATTCTGCCCAGAATGCTCTTTGAACTTTTTTTCTTGTCCTTCCTGAACTTGGATTTCTCCTCACCCTTTTCCTTTTCTTTTCTTGAGTGATCTTGAAGTGTAGGACAATCGGCTTTCATATGTTCAGGCTTCCTGCATTCATAACAAACAACATCAGAAGATCCTTTAGTATATTTGTTATCCTTACCTTTTCTCCAATGATGCTTTTGCTTCTTCCTTAGAAAGTTTCTGAATTGCCTTGAGATGAAGGCAACTTCATCCCTCTCAGACCAGAAAGAATCGGAGTCAGATTTGTGTG
>NW_021474010.1:0-208 GCF_001605985.2 Dendrobium catenatum | reverse complement strand
ACTGCCCGCTAATGTTATCTTCTCTTATTTTTGTGTTTTGTGCAAGTCTCCGCATTTTGAAAGTGCGGGGTGATGTATCAGATTCTGATTACTAACCCTTGCCTTTCATTTATGCAGATGGATCTACAGAACACCCCGATGTCCGTCCAACTGGGACGAGGAGCCAGGATCCAACTGGCTAATGCTGTTATTGAGACCGAAAATGCCG
>NW_021474009.1:0-354 GCF_001605985.2 Dendrobium catenatum | reverse complement strand
TCAATCAAAAATATTTATATTAAATGTTATATCCACTATTATAATATTTTATTCAACTATAAAAACTCTAAAAATATCATTTTTATTTTAGTAGTATAATTCATTCAATTAGAGTAAATTATAGTATTTTGTTGTAAGTAAGCATAACACTTCCTCTGGGATTTAACACTCTACTCATTTACTTTATTACTTGATTCAAAATGCATTCTTATGTATATTAAGTGTGGTATTTTTATTTACCTACCAAAGAAAACTTAAGCCATTTTTATGGTTGATAGAACACGTAATTCTTACAACATTCAAAAGTTCACTACATATCACCCAAATTCTATTTGTTCAAATTTAATGAAAAAA
>NW_021474008.1:0-376 GCF_001605985.2 Dendrobium catenatum | reverse complement strand
CGGAGCAATCCGGCTCATTTCTGTTTAAGAATATTCTTCCACTCGATTGTCCAACTCTCCATTTGCAAGAAGCTTTGAGGGGTTTTTTTTTTTTTATTTAATCATTTTTTTATATATATTAATCATCTAAAAATTCCTATTAATGAGTAACATTTAATTCCTTAAGTAAATATATTTTTTGGGGTGGAACTATAGTGGGGGCCTTGGGTAGCCCAAGGCATATGAATATAAGCTCACCCAAAGCCCCATCGTGAGGATTCAAACCGCGTTCCTTTGGGAGGATATCCAACGCCTTATCCGCTCGCCCTCTAAGCAAGATTTTTGTTATGGTTTCTATTTTTTATTTAAATTATAATGCATATAATATAAAAAATAA
>NW_021474007.1:0-317 GCF_001605985.2 Dendrobium catenatum | reverse complement strand
CAAACTCTCCCCCATGGTCACTATGGATGGTCAAGATTTCACAACCTAGCTTTTTATTAATCCATGTGAAGAACGCTCTAAACTCATCAAAAGACTCATTTTTGTGTGATAAATCTAATCCATGTGAACCTCGAGTAGTCATTGACAATAACAAAACCAAAGACTTTCCCTCTCAAGCTGGCAGTACTAATGAGTCCAAACAAATCTATGTGAAGGGCTTCTAAAGGTCTAGAGGTGCTAGTGTCCTTAATGGAGTGAAAAGTGGAGTGGACTTGCTTTTCTAATTGGCAGGCATCACAAAGGTGATCTTTTGGAAA
>NW_021474006.1:0-257 GCF_001605985.2 Dendrobium catenatum | reverse complement strand
GTTTGGCAACATAAGAGTGTATGCAATTTGGTGACTAGGTACACACGCAGGGGGAGTGATTTGAATTTTAAAAGTTAATTTTTTTTAACTAATCATATTGTATGACTTACAATCATATTGTAAAACTAGAAAAAAAAAGTGGGCTTAATAGATAATAGAAAAAATAGTTTTTGTGAACTAATCATACTATATGATTGTGATCATACTGTATGATTCATTATGATCTAAAAACCCAAGCCAATATATTAATTTAAGTG
>NW_021474005.1:0-240 GCF_001605985.2 Dendrobium catenatum | reverse complement strand
TTCCAGATCAGGTGAACGAGATTCTGGAGGCTGAAATTACGGAGCAGGAGGTTCGACAAGCTGTCTTCAGCATGGGGAAACAATCATGCCCCGGGCATGGATGGTATTACATCTTCCTTCCTAAAATTTTATTGGGAAATTATTAAATGTGAGGTGACTAGTGCAATTATTAGTAGTCATTAGAAATAAGGCTAGATTAGTTTCTAAGGGATTTAATCAAATTGAAGGAATTGATTTTGA
>NW_021474004.1:0-313 GCF_001605985.2 Dendrobium catenatum | reverse complement strand
CTATGCCTCGATGTGGAGCATCTTGGATCAGATAAATCAATGGTACATGGCTTCAATGAGAAGGGGCAGAAGACTCTAGGATCTTTTACACTCTCCCTCACATTTGGAGAGCTTCATACGGATGCCAAGTTTCGTGTAATTGATGCAGATACTGCCTTTAAAGCACTCCTTGGCCGCCCTTGGATGCATGAGTACGGCATCGTCCCATCAACACTACACCAATGTATGAAGTACCTCAGGGATGGAGAAGAATTCAGAATATCTGGTGACATTCAACCATTTGCAGTCCATGAAGTGAAGATATATGAAGATG
>NW_021474003.1:0-262 GCF_001605985.2 Dendrobium catenatum | reverse complement strand
CAACTCCTAATTAGAGCCATAAAGAAACGAAGGAGGACAAATGAGAGTTTGACAGTTGGGAGAGAATATAAAGAAGATGATTCATAAGTTCCCTACTAGGTTTAATGGCATGAGAGGGAAGCTATATGCGGGAGAAATAAAATGAAGCGAGATGAATCACATGATTTTCATGATTGGAAAGAGATTTATGGTTGGGATGATAGTTTGACAGACTCATGTGTGAGTGAGACAAGCGGCATGGCTCGGATCCATTTAGCATGAA
>NW_021474002.1:0-687 GCF_001605985.2 Dendrobium catenatum | reverse complement strand
TCAAAATGTCCTTTATGTATTTTGTTTGATTAAGAAATGTTCCATCATCCAATTGTTTTAAACTAAACCCCAAAAAGTAGAACAACTCTCCCATCAAACTCATATCAAATTCTCTACTCATTGTTTTAGAGAACTCATCACAAAGTTTCTTATTAGAAGATCCAAAAAGTATGTTATCTACATAAATATGAACAATGAGGAAATCATCTCCAACTTTCTTAAGAAAAAGAGTGGTGTCTAAGCTCCCCTTAACAAACTTTCTTTCTAGTAAGAATGTGTTAAATCTCTCATACCAAGCTCTTGGTGCCTGCTTTAAACCATGCAAAGCCTTTTTTAATTTAAAAATATGATTTGGAAATTGGGAACTCTCAAAACCTAGGGGTTGTTCTACAAACACATCCTCTTCCATTTAAAAAGGCACTCTTAACATCCATTTAAAAAAGCTTAAATCCTTTATAACATGCAAAGGCTAACAACACTCTAATGACTTCCAATCTAGCTACAGGGGCAAAAGTTTCCTCAAAGACTATCCCTTATATTTGGTTGTACCCCTTAGCCACTAATCTTGCTTTATTTCCTAAACACCACTCCAAAATCATTTACCTTATTCTTAAAGACCCACTTTGTTCCAACAATACTTTGTCCCTTTTGTCTTTCTACAAGCTCCCAAACATCATTCCTAATAAA
>NW_021474001.1:0-320 GCF_001605985.2 Dendrobium catenatum | reverse complement strand
AGATCTTTCAAGTAGGAAGGTGCTTAACCTCTCATATCAAGCCCTAGGTGCTTGTTTTAGTCCATATAATGCCTTTTACAATTTGAAAACCTGATTTGGGTATTTAGAATTTTCTAAACCTGGAGGTTGTTCTACAAAAACATCCTCTTCAATTACCCCATTTAAAAATGCTCTTTTCACATCCATTTGAAACAATTTGAAACCTTTAAAACAAGCAAAGGATAACAACACCCTAATTGCTTCAAGTCTAGCTACAGGGGAAAAAGTCTCCTCAAAATCAATTACTTCAATCTGATTATACCCCTTAGCAACTAATCTAG
>NW_021474000.1:0-265 GCF_001605985.2 Dendrobium catenatum | reverse complement strand
ACAAACTTATACATAATATAAATAATACTTGTACGTAGTATATGTAAACTTGTACATAGTGTGTGTATTATTTTTCGATAGTATGTATAAACTTATACATAGTATTCATAATACTTACATAAACTTATACATAATGTGTATAATACTTTTATATAGGATGTATAATGCTTGTATATTACATGTATAATATTTATATATATCTTGTATAAACTTGTACATACTGTATATAAACATATTCAGAGTGTATAATAGTTATGAATAGTGT
>NW_021473999.1:0-321 GCF_001605985.2 Dendrobium catenatum | reverse complement strand
TCATCCTAGACGATAAGCTCAAATCAGAAAGAAGCAGCCGCCAAATCTTTTAGGTTTATTTTATTTTTAGACATCATCCAGGACATCATTCGGGATGATGCATTATAATTATACCTAAATTAGTTTAGTAATTAAGCAAAGCAATTAAGATTTTATTGCTCAATCATATCATCCTGGATGATTGCAGGATCATCTAGGACAGTCACTTAAATAAACTTAGCTTCTTCTTGGATGACCAAAATGATGTTCTGTATGATATGTATTAATTTGTACTAATTGTTTGGGATGATCCCAAATTTTTATGGATGATCAATTATTTTT
>NW_021473998.1:0-281 GCF_001605985.2 Dendrobium catenatum | reverse complement strand
CCAACAAGTCTGATGTCTGCAATCAACAACAATTTTGTGCATCGTTATCATCAACACTCGTGATATTAGATATGGTCAATAAGGTTGATACCATATGTCAAAAAGAACATTGGTATCCCTCATTCCCCACCAAAACCCACTATCAACAATAACCCCAAGCACCTTCATTAATAATGAGGTTAAAGTCTACCATCGATCGACACAAACATCAATGCCCACCATCTTCATAATAGCTAATGATCAATGTCATGAACAAAATTGATGCCAGTTGCCAATAAACT
>NW_021473997.1:0-412 GCF_001605985.2 Dendrobium catenatum | reverse complement strand
GGCCATCTGCTGCTTGCCGCATGCCACACCGCCGCCAATGTCGACCACTGACCGCTACCTTTTTTCACTTCACATTGCATTGATTTTACTTCAAATCAAACAAAAAAAATAATCTCATGCATTTCTTTTAAAATCATCCAAACAGCTCTAAAATAGTAAAATATTTATTTTACACGACATTCCTTTTTCAGGCATACAAACAACCATTTAATCCGTATCCTTTCTCTCATTGTATGTGTTAATAAATTCTTTATTTACCTATTGATATTTTGAATCCAACAGTAATTTTAAGTATTACTATAATTGCTCAAACAAAGTTACACGTAAATTATTTAAACTTTATTTGCATATATGAGTTAATTAAAAATAAAAATATCATATATTTCTTTTAAAAAAAATATTTTTATGGGTT
>NW_021473996.1:0-487 GCF_001605985.2 Dendrobium catenatum | reverse complement strand
GTTGTCGTGTCGTGTCAAATATTGACACCCCTAGTAGTTATCCACTTAACTAATATAAATGAGGGCTGGAATTCACTCAAACCACGACTCTTCAAAGCATGATTTTAGAGTCATGGATTGATCCTTTGCACTTGGGCCATGTGTGCTTATTTATTGGCCCTAGATTATGAATTAGAAATTAAATTGGAGTGATAATGTGTGTGATCTTTAGATATTTAGTTGAACAATCATTATGTTAGCTATTAAAAAGTGTAAAATATCAATTTCATGACATTTGAATCTTACATATATGTTCGATAAATAACATATTGAAGCACCTAAAGGTGTTATATTATTGAAGTTACTCCATAAATCATATAGGTTGAATAAACTCACTCAATGTTGGTCTATTAGATAAATGTATTAGAATGCTCCTTTATAAATGTAACTTTTTATTTTATTTTTTTTTTTATTTTTTTTATTTTATAAGTGTAACTTAATAAGTACA
>NW_021473995.1:0-370 GCF_001605985.2 Dendrobium catenatum | reverse complement strand
CAGAACATAACACGCAGTGCTAACTACCTCAGCCCAAAAATATCTAAGAAGTGAGTATTCTGCCAATAATGCTCGAATGGTTTCTATTAATGTTCTTTTTTTTTTCTATCGACTATCCCATTTTATTGGGGGGTTCTAGGTGCAGAAAAATTGTGATCAATTCCTTTCTCTTTACAAAACTTTTCAAATCTTTCATTCCCAAATTCTTCTCTATGATCACTTTATATAGAAATAATTTCACACCCTAATTTTCTTTGAATCCAAGTCAAAAAATTTCTAAATTCCTCAAATGATTCACTCATATGAAATAGAAATCTAACCCAAGTGAATCTTCAGTAATCATCCACTATAACAAATCCGTATACCTTCC
>NW_021473994.1:0-346 GCF_001605985.2 Dendrobium catenatum | reverse complement strand
CTAAACGGGTCATTAGAAGGGCGATGCTTAACAATAATATCAAAAAATAAATTTAACTATTGAACATCTAAATTTTAAAATATTAATAAATTATCTATATTTTTTTTTATATTTAGGCCATTTAAGTCAAATTCACATACATAATACATACACAAAGACTCAAACACAAGACCTACTAGTTGGGAGCCTAAGCTCACAACCAACAGGCCAAGATGAGCTGTGTAATTATCTCTGCTCGATTTGAATTCTACGATAATCCAATCTTAGCTCATTAAAAGCACCACTAATTTTAAAATTGTTTGTTGTTAAAACATTTCCTATTGTCAATATTAGAATCCAGTGTTGT
>NW_021473993.1:0-225 GCF_001605985.2 Dendrobium catenatum | reverse complement strand
CAAACTTGTTAGGCCTGTTCACCCTGAACCGGCTCAGTTTTATAGGAGACGAAACCTGTCTGCATCCCTTGCTATTGCCCGCCCACATTGTGGGCCCCACTAGTCTAATTGAATTCAAATTTAAAAGGAGGGGGCGGCTAGGGCTTGGGAGGGAAATTAGATTAGGAAAGTTTTTGTATTAAGAGCATGAGATGTTTAGGGAGGGATTTGGTTTTGATTTGTTCT
>NW_021473992.1:0-1264 GCF_001605985.2 Dendrobium catenatum | reverse complement strand
AATTTGTAATATTTGTAAAAATTAAAAAATATTTATATTATAAAGATTTTATAATCATCTTTATAGAATAAGAAGTGTAAATTGCTTGAATTTTTCATCATTTTTTGTCTTAATAATTTTATGTAAAAAAACTCAGAAAATAAATCTGCAGGTTTAAATAGAGAGTTAGGATACCCATAAAAATATAAAATCAACGGTCAAAGAGCTGTTGCTTCTCTGTTTCTGTATCTCCACTGTTTCCGCTTACATATATATAAATTATAAGTGTGACTTTTGTACAGACATAATAAAGTCTACCGTCGAGAAGTTAAACCTCATAATTGTGGCACTAAAGTTCTCTTTTCTTAGAAAAAAGAAAAACAAATAGGAAAGTTGAACCATCGATTTAGCGGGTGATAGAAGTCAGAGGGATCATAATTAAGTGATGATAGTTTGAGGCCCTTAATGTAACGTCCTAAAATTTAATTTAGAATAATTACATCTTTTTATCCTGTAATTAATTTATCAGAGCCACTAATTTTATTTTATATCAAATAAATAATTGAAAGCATCAATATATTAATTGTCTATCAATTTTATTATTATTTATCAATTATATTAACATCAATGATTCTATTATACGTAAGTGTACTATATCAATATGTTTATCAATTTCTATAAGTATATCTATTATATACTATGTCATGTTGTATCAGTTTCGATACTAGTTTTATTAACTCTATGTTAGTTTTATCTATCAATTAATAGCAAGGTAGGATATCAACTTTAATGTGATTTTTTCATTCTTTCTTCTGGCATCCATGAGCCTTATTAATTATTAATTATTCATTATATCATTATATCATTATTACGTGTGGCTTTCAATAATCTATAAAAAGTCATCACCCTCAACTCGTCGGCACAATTCAGTCAATCTATGATAAAAGTCTTAAAAAAATATTCTGTATAATCTATGAAACTTTAATTAAATTCATAAATAATATATTTCAACTCAATAGGGGTTCTCGTTATTCAAAGTAATTTAACAAATTCTGAAATAAGTTTATTTATGTTTTAATTAATGCAATGCAATGCATTATGAGCTTCATTGTTTAAAATGATAAGCTTCGAGGAAGATTAGTATCAAAGGATCAAATAATATTCTGGTGCTTATAAGGCATATTTTGATGGTAAAAACCTATATTATGATGCCTACGAATATGTTATGATATTGTAAGATATTTTGTTTTAATAATGCCATTGAGAGTTACAAGAAAGAATTCTC
>NW_021473991.1:0-272 GCF_001605985.2 Dendrobium catenatum | reverse complement strand
TATATTTGCAATTTTGCACAGATGTTCCTTGTTTTTTCGGAATATTTATTTATCATCTAAATTTTATTTATTATAAAACTAATATTAAGATTTTATAATTAATCTTGATATGTCATCGAAAAATTATCTTGATTGGGCACGAATCTCGAGGCAAAATCAGTTCGGAAACTTCAAAAATTAAATTCGAGAGCATCTGAACTCCGATTTCAGCAAGCTTACAGACAAACTGAGCGTCTTGGAAATACGAACCCAACGACACCAAATTCGACCCA
>NW_021473990.1:0-1225 GCF_001605985.2 Dendrobium catenatum | reverse complement strand
TAGAGTTCAGATTTGTTGAAGGCTAGAAAAGGAAACTTTAATTAAAGTTCAAATATTAATGGATTAGGGTCCATTTTAGTTAATTTAGTTTGTTGATCAATTTTAAAAACTCAGGGTGGTGATATTTGAAGTTAAAATTACATTAGTCAATTTTAGAAAGTCTCGGGTCCTCCCAGGTAGGCTAAGTCTGAGTCTTCTAGTATTTTAAGAAAATACTAGACCTTAAGAGGAGTAGTTATCCAGGTAGTATGCTGGATTTTGAGTTTTCTAGGCAAAGTTATAAATTTTTTAAGTTTTGGGCCCTAAATGAACTACGATTGACCAAAAAGTTGACTTTCTAATTTATGTTGGTTTTTGGAATCCTAATATTTTTAATAAATATTAGACCCTAATAGGAGTCTAATGCAAGTGAGTTTTCCTAATTTGGAATTTTATACAATTAGTTATGAATTTTCTAAGTTCAGAGTATTTATGGAATTTTCTAAATTACCTAATAAAGGGCTGATTTTATGATTTTGACCCAAATCAGCCCCAAACATATTGGAATCTCTCCCAAGGGTCGTGGATGACTTGAGATAGTGATCCTAAGTATTTGTAAAAAATTTGGGATTTTTAATAATTTATTAGGGGCAAAAAGGTAATTTCCAACTATGGTCAAATTAAGGGTCAGTGTAGAATCAAATTGAGGATCCCTATTTATCTAAAGTCAAGGATCAGATTTTGAATAAATCAAGCTAATTTTTTTTATCTAAAAGGGATTTATTGTAATTTTTAGAAGGTCTTGGGGCCTTATTTAGCAAGTTAATAATGGTTGGTTAATTAAGGGGTCTAAAGAGCCCTAAAAATTCCTACAAAATTCTGTGAGGTTTATGATATCCCTAAGTACAAGTGTAGAAGTTTTCATATCAATCAGTGATCTACCCTAGCTCCTAGAAATTTTCTAAGTTCGCAAGACAAGTCCTTAATTTTTGTCCTTAGGGTGTCGTTATGTTATATGGGTTTTAATTGTGTTTTGAACTAACCCTCAAGTTAGTAAATGTATGAAACATATAAAAACAGTAAACATACCATGTCCTTAAATCTAGGATAGCCTAAGCTAAGTGCTTGTGGTGCAACTTACACATGCAGACTACGAATAAAATAAAAGAAAGAAAGTACACCTAGAGAAAGGATTAGTGAATGATTGAGACTCAACCATCCACTAATCCACTCCCCCATGATTGCT
>NW_021473989.1:0-244 GCF_001605985.2 Dendrobium catenatum | reverse complement strand
TTTCTATTGTTTATGCCTCCAACAATAGTGTTGTGAGGGATGAGGAGCTTTGGAACAAATTTAGAGAGTTGTATGGTGTTATCCATGAACCTTAGATTATCATGGGAGATTTTAATAACTTTAGATCAGCTAATGAGAAGGTGGGTGGCTTAATTATCAATAACAATAATTTTTGGGCTCTTAATAGCCTCATTTTTTTATTGTGGCCTCACTGATCTTGCTTTTGTAGGCTTTTTCTACACTT
>NW_021473988.1:0-307 GCF_001605985.2 Dendrobium catenatum | reverse complement strand
TTCAGCTTATATGGCTCTAACAGCTTCTACCAGGGTCCTATTCTTTCTTTCAGTAACCCCATTCTACTAAGGGGTTCTAGGAGTTTAAATATTATAATATATCCCTTGCTCCTTATTGTAAGATTTAATTTTATCATTCCTAAATTCTTCCCCATGATCACTATAAATTGTGAAAATTTTGCAACCTAGCTTCCTCTAAATCCAAGTGGAGAATGATCTTAATTCCTCAAATGATTTATTTTTATGAGATAGAAATCTAACCTAAGTAAGCCTCGAATAATCATCAATAATCACATACCCAAAGACT
>NW_021473987.1:0-312 GCF_001605985.2 Dendrobium catenatum | reverse complement strand
GATTTGACCGCTTTTCTTCTTGACTGAAATAATGCTGGCAAACCAAGTCAAAAATTCCTCTTCCGCAATGAAACCAACTTCAATTAATTTCCTAAGTTCAAAAATAACTTGTTTTTTTGAATTAAAGTCGCAGATACCGAGGTGCTTATGTTATGGGAATCTTATCAAGTTGAATTTCTAGATTATGAACTACTATATTCGGATATAATCTGGATATTTATTCATAACTCTAGGAAAAATAGTATTTAAACTTTAAAAGCAAATATAACCATTTAATTTTTCTTTACTCATTTGAACAAGAACTTATAAAAA
>NW_021473986.1:0-832 GCF_001605985.2 Dendrobium catenatum | reverse complement strand
TTGTCGGGTCAACCCGAACCCGACCCGCTTTTTAGATGGGTCAAAAACCTGAACCCGGACTCGATCGTTTATCAAACGGGTTGACCCAAACCATGATTTTTTTTGGTCGAGTTTCGGGTCGTGTCAACTTTTGACACCCCTATTCGAGCCACTCTTTTCGTTTCTCTCCTTTATTATTGCTCTCTCCTTGCAATGAGTTCTTAGGGGTGAGTGGTCAAAGAGTGATCATTGGTGCTTTCAATGAGTGGCTCAGGCTGTAATGGGCATAGAGTTCAATGCTATATTGTCTTCTTTTCTATTTCCATAAGGTTATGTTGAGTAGTGTTGTCTGAGTTCTCCATATTTACTAAGAGTTCAGGGTGAGTTTGCTCGTCAAGCTTCGCTAGTCTTCTAGTCACTAACATCAATCCATGCTCACCTTACCTTTTTCAAGATGTTGGATCTAAACTTATTCATGGGTGTCACCCCACCTTACTAGCATGTGAGCTTTTAGGGGTACACTAAGAACCTACGTGAGAATGGAGAAAAAGAAAGAAAAAATCTATAGGATGTAATCCACCAGCTCAAATATTGATATTGAAAGTGGAAAAAGAAGAAAAAAAAATCAAAATAATTTTCTTCCCTCTTTGTTAATAGGGATCTCAGGCTAAAGGAAAGTTCAAATAAATAAAAAAAACAAAAAATATATAAGATAATCACTTTTTCTTACAAATTGCCTTTGACATGTGTTACACTCTAACTGGCTGTGGGCTCCGAAAATTCGGCCCCGGCCTCCCCGCCGCACGATTTCTTTTGATTTGAGCGAGGGAGTTTTAACGGAATAAGTTCCGGG
>NW_021473985.1:0-328 GCF_001605985.2 Dendrobium catenatum | reverse complement strand
ATCTAAAACCCTTAAGATTAACTCTAATTTTAAAAGCTAAATTTTGACCCCTTAGTTAATGTATCCGGATGACTCCCCCTTAAAACCTATGAAGTTCTCTAACCTTTAAAATTCTTCTAATAGGTCATTAAAATTCTCAACCAACCCATTAAAATCAGTAATCAATTCCCCTAATATTAATTCACTTCTTTAATTTCAATCAATTTAAAATAACTTAATTAACCCCGATTGCTACTAGGTAACCCAGGCCTACGAGGCTATTAGCTTAGCCCCAAGGATGGTGAAATAAATTTCACGGCCTCGGTGCAAAACAAAGGTAGTAATCAAT
>NW_021473984.1:0-320 GCF_001605985.2 Dendrobium catenatum | reverse complement strand
ATCCTAAAAAATCTTTAAACACTTGCTGATCTCTCCTAAGATCATTTCTGATCTTTGGAGTTGATTTCAAGAATTTTAAGACTCATTTGGGTTCAAATCATTAAAAGGGTCCTTAATTGAAATAATTAAATAATTCCAATAAATACCCAAACTTCCAAAATTATTAACTAATTGTAGAAAATTTTAAATCAATCAAACTCAGTGACTAATGACTCTAATAAAAATCTAGTATTTTTCAAAAATTTTAAACCCCCAAAATCTGGTCAAAATCAAAAAGTCAACACTTTGGTCAACCATAGGTCAAAATCGGGTCAAAACTT
>NW_021473983.1:0-931 GCF_001605985.2 Dendrobium catenatum | reverse complement strand
TGTTACTCATGATAATCAAACTTTTTATTCAAACTTTCTAAGAAAAATAATCACTGAACTCTAAATTTTTCAATGATCACTGGATTCTAATTTGAGCTCAAATAACTGCTATTACTACTGGATAGTGATCACAGGGCTTAATCACGTATGCTTGAAGAAACATTTAAATCCATTTTTGTTATTTAGATCATCTCCAACCGAACTGCATATTATTATATGTCGTCCGCGAATCGCTGCATTCGAACTCCAAATCTCACGCCAAAAATTGGTAGGAGAACAGTGCGATGCCAATATTGGCGTCGGGCTGTTCACCTACACCCAAAAAAAAAACGATAACCTTCACACTTTGTTTAGCTTCGCAGGAAAAGCGCGAAATAGGAGAGAGAAGATTACCTTTATTAGAGCATAATAAATAAATAAATGTGTTATTTCTTATGTACATGTGGCATCATCTTATTTGTAATAAGCTTTACAATTTCTCTATATATACCAGATGTATAGGACAAGCAGAACAATAATAAAGATTTACTTTCTTCCTTATTCCTTTCTCTGTCACCGAAAGAGTTTCTTTCACCGAAAGAGTTTCTTTCGGACATTGAGTTTCTACATGGTATCAGAGACCTAGGATCTCCGATTAAGAACTCATGACGAACACAACTGGATCTCGGCTCAGCGAAAGCTCGTCGGCGGAAGGATCTCAGCCACATCATCTCTCCACCTCTCTCAAATTCATAGTCGCGAACATCAACAAGATTGTTCCAAATCAACTGACGCAAGACAACTATTCGGTTTGGCATTCTCAGATCTTGAAAATTTTTCGAGCAAACGCACTTGATCAATTTCTTGATCCGTCCATCTCTTCCCCCTCTCAAACCATTTCTCATTCGGATGGAACTACTCATCCGAATGATCTGTTTCAACAATGGCATCT
>NW_021473982.1:0-749 GCF_001605985.2 Dendrobium catenatum | reverse complement strand
TAAAGTCAAAATTTTGTGCCCCCGGTGAAAAAAAATCATGGCTCCGCCACTGACGTAGAGTATATGGGGTGTCAATTTGGGTCAACGGGTCGAGTTCGGGGCGAATCCGTAACTGACTAGGCATTATTCGGGTCAACCCGTTTTAAAAAATGGGTCAGGTTTTCGGACCCAAACCCGACCCGATTCAGATCCGGGTCAACCCGACCTGACACGAATGACCCGGGGTTGACCCAAAATTGCTAATTTTTGAGTCAAAAATCGGGTCAATCTTCGATTTTCGGGTCAAAATTGGGTCAATCTTGAGTTTTCGGGTCAAATATGAGTTTCGTGTCACTTTCGGGTCAATTTCGGGTTGCTGGGTCAACCCGAACCCAACCCGATTTTTAAAACGGGTTGATTTGTTAAACCCAAACCCGTCCACGGGTCGAGTTCGGGTTGACCCGAACTTGAATTTTTCCGGGTCGTGTTTCTATGCATAAATGCCTAGCCATTTAATTTCTCTATTTCTTCAAGGAAACTTAATTATTTACTGTATACTTCTTTATCTTACCTATACAATAGGCTGATGTTATTCTGAACATACAATGGTTTTGAATACTTGGTAACATAGTTATAAATATTCCCCCTAATCATTGGGAAATTATTATGTGCAGAATTCAGATGTATTTCTACATCGGACTATGAGTATACACACAGTGTGTACCTCGTGTACAAATGTACACAATGTATATTTGTACATAATGTGCATA
>NW_021473981.1:0-304 GCF_001605985.2 Dendrobium catenatum | reverse complement strand
AATTATATAATACGATCCATATCATACATTATGATGTACAAAAAAAAATTAAACTATTGTGTATGTGTATGGTCACTAGGCTTGCATACATCATTATAGGACTTTATTCAAAAAATTAAAAAAGAAAATTATAGACTCATTTAACATAGTTTATTCTGCCTAATCTTGAGCTCTGAATCATCAAAAAATTGTGCATGGTGTACCTGAAATGTTAGTCAACACATAAACAAATATGCTCCATAAATACTGAAATTTTATAAGGGTTGTTAAAACTTTATGAACTTGCCCAAGGTTAACCAAGAGA
>NW_021473980.1:0-264 GCF_001605985.2 Dendrobium catenatum | reverse complement strand
GAGAGTGATAGAACACCTATCACACTCATCTTTAAGCCAAGCAAAAAAAACTAGGAGGGATCTTATTGCAATAAAGATCCTCCCAAATGAAATCCTCTACTAAAGCAAAATTAGCACATAAGTCGGCTAAACGATTACAATCTCTATGAACGAAATGAAAAAGAAACATACCAAAATCCTCCAAGAACGACAGATCTTCAATCTCTTCATTCTTGTGAGAAGCTTTATTCAACGATCTTTGAAGATAATTGATGACGTTCTGAT
>NW_021473979.1:0-333 GCF_001605985.2 Dendrobium catenatum | reverse complement strand
GGCCAATCAGAATGCACCACGTCTTTTTTTTAGTCGGTATCAGTGCTGGGTACTACTGGGTACCATGTCATGTGGCGCATTCTGATTGACCTTCGAATTATCCGATGTCCGCACATAATAATTTCTCGTGAAATCAGTTCTTGCTTGTTTTCTTTGTTTGCTTTTATCCAGTGTTGTTGAGAGGACCCAATCTGTTGTTTGATAATACAATTTTATGCATTATTCCATTATGTGGATATCCAATTGTGTGGCTCTTAATGTATAGAACCGATACATTTGAGCTTTTAAGTGAACATATAACTAAATATTTTTATATTTATTTATGTACATCTT
>NW_021473978.1:0-330 GCF_001605985.2 Dendrobium catenatum | reverse complement strand
AAAATGAGCATATACGTGATAAGGTTGGAGTAGCTCTAGTGGAAGATAAGATTAGAGAGAGTCGCCTTAGATGGTTTGGTCATATTAAATGGAGGCCTTCCGATGACCCATTTAGGAAAGTTGAGGTATTAGATTTGACTTATGTTAAAAAATGTAGAGGTATACCTAAAAAGACTTGGTTAGAAAATATTAAAAATGATCTTTTTTTATTAGATTTAAATGAGAATTTAACTTTTAATAGGACACAATGGCGAAAAGGATTCATGTAGCTGACTCCACTTAGTGGGACAAATGCTTGATGTCATCGTTGTTGTTGTAATTTAAAATGAG
>NW_021473977.1:0-295 GCF_001605985.2 Dendrobium catenatum | reverse complement strand
AGGAGTGGACATAGGTCTTTATTTAATAAAACCACTATAAAATTTGGTGTGCTTATTCTTATTTAATTTTTTTTTTAACTTATCTATAATTTATTTTCCAAAAAATTATATGTTAAAAAAGTTATGGTTGGTATTATATTGATTTGATTAAATTATCATCACATTATTATAATTTTGTTACATCTATTAGCTTCTACATTTGGTGATCAAATGATTTAGTTTAAGTTATTGAAAATGTTTAAAAAATATATCTTAAAGAAAATTTAAAAAAACCAATTTACCCCCCCCCCCCCCC
>NW_021473976.1:0-473 GCF_001605985.2 Dendrobium catenatum | reverse complement strand
TCAAAATCAGCACCTCGACGCTTAAATTCAGCACCTCGGCGCTGAAATTCCTCTCTTCTTCCGCCAAAATCAGCACTTTCGTCGTATTCCCCTCTCCTACCTTCAAATTCCGCACCTCGACACTGAAATTCAGCACCTCGGCACTGAAATTCAGCACCTCGGCGCTGAAATTCCTCTCTTCTACCTTCAAATTCCGCACCTCGACGCTGAAATTCAGCATCTTGACGCTGGAATTCCTCTCTTCTACTGCCAAAATTTGCACATCTTCGATAATTTCCCATGCTCATCTCCTCTCTAGAAAGTGGCTCTAGAGGTGGCATGTCGTCATCTCCCTCAAGGATCTCTACTGTCGGATTCCTCCTCCCCCGAAGCGGGTTCGGATTTCCTCCTACGCCATGATCGCTGACAGTCTCTCTTGCTTTCGACGCCGTCGGATAGGTCTTCATCTCCAATAGTTTCTTCATCATTTCTTT
>NW_021473975.1:0-384 GCF_001605985.2 Dendrobium catenatum | reverse complement strand
TTTAAGTGGACTGGCCCGCTTGACCGCCGCCTTCCACGTGGCTTAATCATGCGCCGCCACGTGTAAATTCAGATTAAGGCTTTATTTTAATTATATTTAATTGCAGAATTTTTAAAAAATCATGATAAATAAAATATAAATCCAAAAAATCCATATAATATACCAAACTGTTCAGAATTTCAATGCCTTTAATTTAAAAATAAAATTACTTTATAATATCTTATATATTGTAAGTAATTTTAAATTTTAATTAAATGGTTATTTTGATTAATATTTAATCAAAATAAATCTAATTTTTTTATTTTAATATATTCTAAACTTTCAGAGAACTTTTCTAAAAGTATTTGAGTTAATTTTGATATTATTTTGATCATTATCTATATT
>NW_021473974.1:0-1399 GCF_001605985.2 Dendrobium catenatum | reverse complement strand
ACCAAATGGACATTAGAAGAAAGAGGTACATATATTTATCTGCCACCCTATTAAAGCTCACGTCCGCAAAATCCTTGCCTTCCGACTAATTAATTAGTTGTTGCTTACCAGAATTAGCCGTTACAAGAACCTTTTATTGGAGTTCTAGTTTATTATATAAGTGCTAGTTTGCTATAGTGATTGTTATTAATGAACAATAAATTTATTCAAAACTTTAGGAAATTAATTTAATTCAAAGTTAATTCAATAACTTTCACGCTTTTGCAAATTAGCATATAGTTCTATATATCGATTTGCTCAAATTGAAGATTAGAATACAATGGAATGAAGTTTAGTGATTTTCATGAAATTTGATATTTTGGGGTATAATTTAATCAAGAAAATTGTATTTTTACCTAAGAATTTTGGATATTACATATCGTTATTGGTGGAATCTTGACACATTGGAGCCCTGACCTAGTAATGAGGGATAATCGTTGTGTTTAGTGTTTTTTGTCTAAATGTGTGTAGGTTATGACTTGGATTGACAATTTTATAAATATTTTGAATTTCAATGACTTGATTAATCTATCAAAATAAATTGATATTATCTATGATTGTGTCAATGAATGTAATAAATTAAAATTAAGCTCCTGCTAAGCATAATTATATAATTATTCATTATTAAAACTTAATAAAATATAGTTAGCCTAATTAGGTAAATTTAAACAAATGTATGGAACATAAAAAATTTGGCATAGAATGTTCATAAAATTAAGTGAGTGTTGTAATGATGAGGATGCTCAGGTGGATGAGCGACTTTATACTTGGAGACAAAATGCAAAATGAATATATATGAAAAGGTTGGAGTAGCTCCTATGGAAGCTAAGATTAGAGAGGCAACCTTTGATGGTTTGGTCACCTAAAACGTTGGCCTTCTAATGACTCGGTTAGGAGAGTATTGATGTATTAGATATGGCCTATGTTTAGATAGGTAGATGTAGACCTAAAAAGACTTGATTAGAAAATATTACAAATGATATTTTTTATTAGATTTAAATCATAATTTGACTCTTAATAGGGCATAATGGAGAAAAATGATTCATGTAATAGACCCCACGTAATGGGATAAAGACTTAATGTTATTGTATGGAATATAAAAAAGTGAATTTTCAACATGAAAAATACATTAAGTAAAGAATTCTTAGTAATTTATAATTAAGTTTATTTTTAATTTAAGAAAATAATAATAGAAATAACATAATTTAGTATAAAGCCATAATTAACAAATTTAATGTCCATGATGGGTAAGTTAAGTTCATGAAAATTTGGTAACAAACATCAAAATCTTAATGATAAGCAAATTAAGTGCATGATCAATAATAATATAATAATTAAATTTATTTTCACATATAGCTAT
>NW_021473973.1:0-300 GCF_001605985.2 Dendrobium catenatum | reverse complement strand
AAAGATTCATATTAATATTGCAAGGGAATGTATCTTCTTATTGTGTGCATTGTCTTCTCAAATCTTTTATGTGAATATAAAATACGGACATCTCGTCATATCTACTCATTTTAACATTCAATGAGTATGTAAACCGGCTGCTATAGCATTGATGTGGAGCTTATGGGCCGTAAAGCAAATATATTTTGTTCTCTTTGTGATTGGTTGATTCAGCAAAAAATTTAGTGAATGTCTTTGCCCTGTCATTAGAGTATGGGCCTTGCCTAAGTTGCTTACTGTTTCAATTATTGACTCCTATTC
>NW_021473972.1:0-255 GCF_001605985.2 Dendrobium catenatum | reverse complement strand
TTAGTTTTCTTTGGGGATTTTAAAATTTAGATTGAATTCTAATTCTATAGGTCGAATCAACTCGTTCGAAAAAGTATATCACCCCGAAGGACGAAAATACAATTTCATAATAGTATTCAGACTTAGAATTATGAAACTCATCTTGAATATCATGACTAGGTTCTAAAGATAACCTCACATAGTCCCGAGGGGACAAGGTAAAGTTCAAATAAATATCTAGTTATGATATTCAAGAAGTATAATTGTCGAATTCAT
>NW_021473971.1:0-226 GCF_001605985.2 Dendrobium catenatum | reverse complement strand
CAGAGCTACTGCTATGAGCTCCCCTTTCCAGGTGCTTCTGGTCCTCCACAAACTGTGCCAACTCCATGGCTTCTCCCAAGTCCTGTGGTCACATCACCCTGACAGCTGCTCTGATCTCCGATTTAAGGCTCTTCATGAAGTTCCCCTCCAACACAGTCTCAGAGAGACGATCTAGCCTGCTCGCGAGGCACTCAAACCTGTCGCGGTAATCGGCGACCGTTCCCTC
>NW_021473970.1:0-348 GCF_001605985.2 Dendrobium catenatum | reverse complement strand
GACATGAAATTGACAATCTTAATAATATCAAGTTATCAACCCAACTTAAATTTAGAAAAATTAGATTTTCTAATGAATTCAATTTTATGTTGCAGTTCAAAGTATAGTACTTGTAAGATAAAAAATTTAAGAGTTTTTCATATAGGCTAACGAACATTTCAAACACAGAAAAAACACTTAAACATCAAAAAAAATAAATCTAAAGCAATAAAAGAATAGAAAAATACTAAACAAAATACAAGTACACAAACTATAAAAATCTTCATATCACATTCTAAATATCTCACAACAAGAAACATGGAATCTGATATGAAAATATCTCAAAATCATACAAAATACACAAAAAAT
>NW_021473969.1:0-266 GCF_001605985.2 Dendrobium catenatum | reverse complement strand
GTTTATAATTATTTATATATAATAATAAAAAAATTCATCTGCTTTAGAAATAATTTATCAATCTAAAAATTCAAAATATTTAGCTAATAAATTTATTGAATTTAATTTGATTGGCTAATTTTAACTTTCACCAAGTTTATAGGTAAAATGCTGTAATTTGAGTTACCTTATTAATATAAAAAAACATCTATATTCCGTCTCATCCAACTCAAAATGCGCCTAAATTAAGCTCATAGACATAATTAAAAAATTCACCGTTATTTTGA
>NW_021473968.1:0-304 GCF_001605985.2 Dendrobium catenatum | reverse complement strand
TGATAGTGCCTAGGCGATCTTCATATATTCTGTAATTTGTTTCTTTATCCCAGTTGCACTTATGCTTTTGGACAGCACATTTTCTTATTTTGATAACTTTTTATTGACCAGATCTTAGTAGGCATTGCTTGAAAACATGCTGGGGTCAATATAAAACTACAATTCAAATAAATTTTATGAGATTAAGTTGGATTGATCAAATTTCTCTGTCTGGTTTAGACTTTTAGTTCCATTCGAGTTTGATATGATTAGTTGTCACTTCAATTTTTGTTGAGCTCAATTCACGGCATTAAAGTAAGTTTGA
>NW_021473967.1:0-2032 GCF_001605985.2 Dendrobium catenatum | reverse complement strand
ACGGTGTTTCCTCTTTAACTAATTAAAAGATGTAAAACATTGACTACAAATTTTCAAAAATAAAAATAAGGCATAAAATATCAATTTCAATGATGATTATAATAAAAATTAAAGCATACAAAAAATTAAGCAACAAAAATAAATAGAAGTAAAAAATAAACAACATATAATAAATAAAAAATTATTAGGAATTAAGTTCATGCATTTATGTCAATCACATCCAATCTGGTCTTTAAAGTACTGAATGTGTCAAAGGTTAGTGGTTTAGTAAAGATGTCAGCCAGTTGATTCTCAATTGCCACATGGTGTAGCTCAATATCTCCCTTGGTCCCATGGTCTCTAATAAAGTGATGTCTTATATCAATGGTCTTAGTCCTTGAATGTTGTATAGGATTCTTAGAAATATAAATGACACTAGTATTGTCACAAATGATTAAAATTGTGCCTATAGGTAATCTTAAATCTAGAATTTGCTGCTTCAACCAAAGAACTTGGGCCACACAACTCCTAAGGCAATGTACTCAGCTTCAGCAGTGGAAAGTGTAATAGAGTTTTGTTTTCTACTTGACCAAGAGACTAAAGACTGTCATATGAATTTGCAAGTCCCAAAGTGCTCTTTCTATCCACCCTACATCCTACAAAATTAGAATTAGAATATCTAATGATCTCAAATGAAGTACTATGCCTAGGGTACCAGATTCCTAAGTTTTGGGTCCCTAAAAGGTATCTGAGAATTCTCTTAACTGCAGTCAGGTGAGATTCCTTAGGATCAGCTTGAAATCTAGCACAGAGATAAATACTAAACATTATATCAAGTCGGCTGGTAGTCAAGTAAAGTAAAGATCCAATCATCCCTCTGTACTTCTTTTGATCAACAGACTTTCCATTTGGGTCCTTATCCAACTGAACACTGGAGGTCATGCGAGTATTAATTGGCTTGGCTTTATCCATTTCATATTTCTTCAAGATGTCCTTTATGTACTTTGATTGATTAAAAAAGGTTCTATTATCCAATTGTCTTATGCTAAACCCCAAAAAGTATGACAACTCTCCCATCATACTCATCTCAAACTCTCTACTCATTATTTTAGAAAAATCATCACATAACCTCTTATTAGAAGATCTAAAAAGTTATCATTGATATAGATCTGAATAATGAGTAAATCATCTCCTACTTTTCTCAAAAAGAGGGTGGTGTCTACGCTCCCCTTAACAAACTCCCTCTTTGTAAGAATGTGATAAGCCTCTCATACCAAGCTCTGGGTGTCTGCTTTAATCCATATAGGGCCTTTTTTAATTTAAAAATATGATTTAGAAATTATGAACTCTCAAAATCTAGGGGTTCTTCTATAAACACATCCTCTTTTATTACCCCATTTAAAAGGCACTCTTAACATCTATTTGGAAAAGCTTAAATCACTTATAATAGGCAAAGGCTAATAACACTCTAATGGCTTCCAATCTAGCTACAGAGGAAACAGTCTCCTAAAAATCTATCCCTTCTATTTAGTTGTACCCCTTAGCCACCAATCTTTCCTTATTCCTAACCACCAAACCAGAATCATTCACCTTATTCTTAAAGACCCATTTGGTTCCAACTACACTTTATCCCTTTGGTCTTTCTACAAGCTCCCCAACATCATTCCTAATAAATTGGTTTAACTCCTCTTGAATGGATAAGATCCAAAACTAATCAGAAAGGGCTTGAGGAATGTTGGTGGGTTCAGTCATTGAGATAAAGGCAGAGTGGTTCACTTCCTTCATAAGTCCATGTCTAGTCCTAACTCCTTTAGAAGGGTCTCCTAAGATCAGTTATTTAGGGTGACTCGAAGAGTATCTCCAATCTCTAGGCAAGGTGTGTGTAGGATCAATCCTTTCCTCCAGATTTACATTTTCTACTCCTTAGGTAATCTCACACACTCCTTAAGTGTTTTGGGGCTCTACCCTCTTCTCCAAATTTTCACCTCCAGTGGTATTCTCTTCAACATCATCTTCCTCCTCAACTCTAGACTTCCTAGGATCAGATTCATCA
>NW_021473966.1:0-223 GCF_001605985.2 Dendrobium catenatum | reverse complement strand
AGTGAATATTTAGTAATAAGCAATAATAAAATCGTCCAAATTAAGTCTTAATTTTTTTAATAAAAAAATATTTTAAGAAGCAATAAGAAAACCGTCATAAACAAAGCCTAATTTTTTTTTCTAGAAAATCTTTTATATTTTTAAACCTATAAAATCTACTATAAGAAACAATAAAAAAACTGTTCCAAATAAAATCTAATTTTTTTTTTTTTTTCAGTTTGTT
>NW_021473965.1:0-235 GCF_001605985.2 Dendrobium catenatum | reverse complement strand
TTAGAAATTTTACATATTCGTAGGGATTATTAAATTACTACGACTAAGGGGTCTGCTTAAGGGTTTGAACCCAAATGAGCTCTAAACTCCTTGGGATCAATTCCATAGGTCATAAATGACCCAAGGACAGATCAACAAGTGTTTAGAGCCCTTTTGGGATTTTTAGGATTTTTAAGATTAATCAAAATTGGTTAAACTCTAATTACCTAAGGATCAAGCTAGGACAAATCTAGGG
>NW_021473964.1:0-215 GCF_001605985.2 Dendrobium catenatum | reverse complement strand
GTGGCCAGCCAAATAGAGAGAGGGGGAGAGGTATTGGGTTTAAGTGAGTGGGCCCCAAGGATTTAATTAAGGAGTAATTAAAAATATGAAATTTAAATCAGATTTAAATAAAATAGGTAAGTTTCCTATCATAGATTTAGACAATAGGAGACTATTTGAATTCAAAATTTTAATTGAATTCACATTAAGAAACTTTCCATATTGACCAAATTTAT
>NW_021473963.1:0-334 GCF_001605985.2 Dendrobium catenatum | reverse complement strand
GTCTAAATTTGGGTAGATCTATGATGTTCAATTTGGGCAGAACAAGATCTAAAGGAATGAGCTAGGAGAGACCTTAGAAAGTTTTAACTTGATTTTCCTTTGTATAGAAATTGGATTTCCTTTTCTTTTGGAGAAAGGTGAATGAAATACGCAAGAAAGTTATAAGAAATAATAATGAACCATTAAGAAATACCATAACTATGCTAACATAATTAAAACACATATTGAAATGTTATATTGAGCCTGAAAGTGCCTAGCAGTATTATTTATCTTACCAAAACTATTCCACATCTTTAAATAAGTTATAGAATGGCTATAAGCTTTTGCACCATTT
>NW_021473962.1:0-289 GCF_001605985.2 Dendrobium catenatum | reverse complement strand
AATAATGGAAGTACAAAGAACATGCTGGATGATTCGGGCTTTTCTATTAAGAGTGGCCACCTTAGGTATATGACCTACTTCTCTAATCCCTCTAAGAACTTGATTTATTACAATCCAGTCATAGTTGGAAGAAGAGGTCAAAGTATGGGCTTTAATCCCTTGAGTCCTTACGTTTATAAATATCCCCAAATCTTCTTTTGTTATTTCTACCTTCTTCTTAAAAAATATAAGATTTAATCACACTTTGGTCAAAATTAAAAGACATGTTTTCAAGTAAGTAGTGAAATGT
>NW_021473961.1:0-287 GCF_001605985.2 Dendrobium catenatum | reverse complement strand
CGGTTCTTCTTCTACCACGTCCCTCCCCTCTCACTATGGGCAAGCTCTTGATGTGGATGCCCTCACGAGGAGGAAGACTCGCTTGACATTCGCTAGAGTTTTGTCCTTGCCTCTTGCTCTTACCCCTTCCCTTTTTCATTATAACCTCCTCCCAAGCGGATTTTCCTCCATTTCCAAGTGCCCCCTTATGCCCTTCCAAGGCTCCTCTTAGATTAAAATGGAAATCAAACATCATTAGCAGAGATCCTATAACCAATGACTTCTCTATGTCATTTGTACCCCCAACC
>NW_021473960.1:0-483 GCF_001605985.2 Dendrobium catenatum | reverse complement strand
CACTCTGAGGAAGTGGGTTTCAGACTCTGGGAAGAAGATATCAGCTAACGAAGTTGAGATTCAGAAGAATCTGGCGTACACGGAAGAGCCAGAGTTAATTTTGGCGTACGACGTCCGAAAGTTAAGAAATAAAGAGATTCCGATGGTTAGTCCAGTGGAAGCACCGGACTGCATGAGAAGCGACTTGGGAGAAGGTGTCTGATATGAGACGGTCGTACCCGTACTTGTTTTGACTGAGTTTGGATTGGATAATATCGAGGACGACATTTTTCTGAAGTTGGGGAGATTGTAATATCAAAAATCTGCTCCAGGATCGTCCAGGACGATCTGGATCGTCCTGGGACGATCAGTGGAATGTTGCTCCAGAATGTGCCCAGATTTGCTCCAGGTGATTTTCTGTACATATCGTCCAGGCCGATTGAGGACATCGTCCGGGCCGATTGGCACTGTAGAAAATGTCGGCCTGAGAATAGTTCTGGGAAC
>NW_021473959.1:0-202 GCF_001605985.2 Dendrobium catenatum | reverse complement strand
TTTCATTTAGTAGGATAAATTTTTCATCTATATGAGGAAGAAGTAGTTTTATTACAATCTAGCATAACACATCCTCTTGGATCAGCACTTTATGAAACACCTTATTTACTTGATCGACATGTATACTTAACTATTTATTGTGCAATCTATATCAAAGCAATCCTGAGCATTAATTAACCCAGAAAAATATTTTACTTCATAC
>NW_021473958.1:0-239 GCF_001605985.2 Dendrobium catenatum | reverse complement strand
AGTCATCCCATCTTCAGACAAGAAATCACCAAGATGCCGATCTTCAACTGAAATGTTTTCTCTTCTCTTCCACACATTCGTTTTTCCAGCCTCCGTAATACAATCAGCCATTTGAATATCTGCATTACCTTCTCCCATTTCTACTGATTCCACTTCTCTCACCTTCAATAAGTCACTGTACAGAACTTTGTTTTCCTTCTCTGGAATAACCTTATCAACACCTTCATCCATGCTGCCTT
>NW_021473957.1:0-930 GCF_001605985.2 Dendrobium catenatum | reverse complement strand
CTTAAATAAAACAAATAAGATTGATAAGTTCATCTACAATCGTTGTTTGGTTTTGATTTTGATGAAAAATTTTCTAAGAAAGAACTCCTATGACCTCCTACAATTAGATTTGCTATAGCTCACTTGGTACAAAGTATCTTGAAAGCAAGGAAACCTTTAGAGGATGTATTCATCTCCACACAACAGTTTAATTGTGTTTGGGCTAAGAAACATGAAGGAAAAGAAGTTATAAAAGCTATTTTGAATGATATAATTTTTTTTAGCATCAATTATGTTTTAATAATGACTAAGCGCTTGGTTCTAGTCTTAAGAATGGCTGATTTAGAGAAAAAGTCAGTTATGTGTTTCGTTTACCATGCAATGGATGAGGCTAATTAATTGATTGCACATAAAGGAGACAAGGAATTCTACTACACAAAAATCTGAGAAATAATTGATGATAAGTGGGAGCTTCAATTTCATTGTCATTAACATATCACATGATATTATCTTAATCCTCAATTTTAAATATGTTGACAATAAGTCAATCAATCTTGAGATCAAATTTGCTTTATATTATTATATGGTTAAATTAATAATGACTCAATTGAGAGGACAAAGGTTGATCTTCAACTTGTAAGGAAAGATTCTTTGGACTAGAACAAGCTAAACATACAATTGTAAAATGTTCCCCATATAGTTTATAACATTTATTGGTTAATATTCCAATAAATTTTTGTGTTAATTTAATTATTTTTCAAAATAACTTGAATGGTAGATTCAATTTAGTGATGACACTCCAAAACTATACTGATTTACTATAATAGTATAGGGCCTTAGATACCCGTCATCTTGGTCATATAATTAAGTTCACAACAAAAGTAGAAATCGTTTGGACTATTTTCCGGATAAACTTCTTGTAAAACCCGAAATTCGTCATTTGAGTGCGTT
>NW_021473956.1:0-283 GCF_001605985.2 Dendrobium catenatum | reverse complement strand
TTTATTATTTCCTCATTAGGATGTCTTGTATAGATCTATAAATAGGGAAGATTGTAATGAATAATTTCAAGCTTTTCCCTCTCAAATTCTCCGTTTTAACATGGTATCAGAGCCAACGGCCTTAATTGCCGTCGGAGAACAACGATCCTAGATCGTCGGAGGAGAAAGAGAGAAGGACCCGGACGGAACGTGCGACTCGATCGAAACTTCCGATCGGAACTTCCGATCCGAGAGGAAGGCCGAAGGAGCCTAGTCGAATAGCCACATAGGAGCCGAAGGAGCC
>NW_021473955.1:0-376 GCF_001605985.2 Dendrobium catenatum | reverse complement strand
GTCGATGTCCACTCGGCGCATATGCCTGTAGTAGGACAAAAGAAAAGAAAACCTCTGCCCGGTGTATGTGCCTGCAGCAGGGTCTCTATTTGGCGCATATGCCAAAAGAAGTGTAACAGAAGAACACTCAACACAATCATCTGACGCATATGCCAGCAATGATGTGGAGAGAAAAGAGTCACCTCTGCTCGGTGTATGTTCCTACAGCAGAGCTCCTACCCGACGCATATTCCTGTAGTAGGATAAAGAAAAAGCACTCAACATAATCACTCGGCGCATATGCCTGTAATGATATGAGGAGGAAAAGTGTTGAGGAAAGCCTCCCAGGAAATCTGTCGAGCTCTCTCAACTAGAAAAACCTAATATCCACCAGGCG
>NW_021473954.1:0-203 GCF_001605985.2 Dendrobium catenatum | reverse complement strand
CACATTGATAGCAAAGGCCCTTGGCCCTTTTTTCCTTTAGCTTTGAATCAGTCAATCTTTTGAATCCTCCTTGGTTCACTGCCGTAGTGAGTTTCTCCTTGGCTATTTCTCTAGGAGGAAGGATGGTCGTCGCGCTTGGGCCTCCAACCATGGGTGGTGGTCGGTAAGTGGGGTAAGACACCTCTGATCTCCTTGGTGGCTCC
>NW_021473953.1:0-215 GCF_001605985.2 Dendrobium catenatum | reverse complement strand
TAAAAAACGACTAATATGAGTACTTTTAAGCTTTCATTTAGATTTCGTTTGGGATAATTTTAGATCACTATTTTTTCCTGCTTTGAGGGTTTTATTTTTTAAAGTCATCCCAAACTAGCCTAAAGAAGCTTTTAAGTTAAAATTTTTTAATTTTTTACATAAAAGCTATTTTAAAAAATAATAAGCAAGTCTTTCCAAATGAAGTTTTAATTTGC
>NW_021473952.1:0-261 GCF_001605985.2 Dendrobium catenatum | reverse complement strand
TTTTGCTATGTATAATATGGATTAAATCCTTTAATTGTAGTTCATCTATTGTTATTCAATCTCAATTTCTTCAGGTAGTTAATTAATTAATGTTCTGCTGTTAATTGATTTCATAAATTAATTGGTTTCATCTATTAAACTCTAACTTTCCCAAACAGGATTTCGATTCATTTGAAGAGGATGTTTATAAGCCGAAAAAATCTGAATTGGAGATATATCTTGAAGAACCTAAACTTGATAGAAAAATTGAGCTAGATATAC
>NW_021473951.1:0-200 GCF_001605985.2 Dendrobium catenatum | reverse complement strand
GAGTGTGTGTGCGGGTGTGTGCGCGTGCATGTGTGCGTGTGTGCGTGAGTAATAGCCCATATATGAGGGTGGGATGGGTTTAGACCTGTCAATATTTGACCAGACCCGAAAACCCGACTCGAACCCGACCTGAAAATTTCGAGTTCGGGTTGACCCGAAAATGCGAAATCAACCCGGTTTGACCCATTTTTAATTAATTT
>NW_021473950.1:0-1020 GCF_001605985.2 Dendrobium catenatum | reverse complement strand
TCAAAAGGTGTATATATCATTCAATGATCCCTCTCTTTGCAATAGCTTGTATATTTATAGGGTAAAAGGAGTATTCTAGAGACTAGTGGTAACAACTAAGATAAAATAATCCTAAGGACTATATAACTAAAGATGTTCCTACATCATTCTCCCCTTGTGTAAAAAGAGCTCGACTCCGTCGAGAAGCATTATTGACAAAGAAGTTGCAGAAGACTGATTCCCGGATCGAAGATTTTGTTTTCATTATTTCCGAAATGAGCGACTTTCCTTTCCATTGAAGCCTCAAGTACCGTAGTGTCACCCTTGTCTGAATTTCTTCTCCAAACAGGCAATACCTTTATCAGGCCACCTCTCACAGGTTTTACCTTATCAAAAGAGCAAGCTTTAAGAGGCTCAAATAGGGTAGAATTCCCATTGGAAATCACTTGGCCTGAATAAGGGGCAACCACAATCAACGCATCTGTGGCAAACTTATGAGTGATCCAATCACGACATGCACGAATGCTTTGGAGCACGGTTGGCATTCCACAGACATCTTCACCCATGTTAATAGCCTCGGTGTACAATCCATGACTAACATCATTCACAAGCATCACATAAACTATCACATCTTCATCAGTCGCCAAACCAAAATAGTCATTGTAGTTCCCAGTAAATGCTTCCCAATCAAAGACTCGAAGGGCCCCAAATGATTCAAGCAACCCTCGCACCTGCACTTTAGTAAAATCATATGGGGGTCTAACAAAAATACGATCTGGCCCCTCAAGCTCTGATGCCATAGCTTCATTCAAGTGCAGCAGCCAAGTGCAGCAGCCATAGAGCTTGAAACTCTCCAGCGGCTTAAGATTTGGATTTGGTTGATTTGAGCCAAGTGCAGCAGCCAGAGAAGGGTTCCAAGTGTTATTCTTTCCCAACATCTCTAGCAGCTTCGTCTTAGCTTCATTCAAGTTGCCTACCTTGACATTATGTCGAACAGCTGAGGAGCATTGCCGATGATCAACTTTGTCAGCCAAATTTAAA
>NW_021473949.1:0-203 GCF_001605985.2 Dendrobium catenatum | reverse complement strand
AAAGGACTTGGAATGGACTTGGTTCAAAAAATTGAAAAGGAAGGGATGTATGGGTTAATGGGTCAAACTTGGTTGACTTGGTCAACCAAGTTGACCCAAGGTCTGGGTGAGCTCAACAAATTGGGTTTGATATTTGAAACTCATTGAAAGTGGTTTCAAAGAGTTTAAGAGTTTGGGATTGATTTGAGTTGAAATGGGCATTT
>NW_021473948.1:0-2888 GCF_001605985.2 Dendrobium catenatum | reverse complement strand
TTACGGAAAATATTCCGCCCAAAAAATCCACTAGTAATGAGCGATTTTATTGTAGTGTCATAAATTATATGACTCTAGAAGTCCCACTAATTTTAAAAAAATTGATAAAAATTTGGGCCACTAAAAGGTAGTGTTGAAATTATGTAATTTTTTAGGAAAAATATATCTTCCCGAAAATATATAGTACAACTCCAAAAAAATATTCAAAATATATAAATATAGAATGTTGAATTATGCATGATTTAAGGTGCCACATCATCATTTGAAGATTGAGGCCATATTTAGATCACTCACATAGTTGCTAGCTAATTTTCTGATCAGCCATGTTTTTTTTTTAATTAAAACCCACGAAGGGGCCTACGCGTTCATATCAAAATTGCGGTTACAAAGTCTTTAAAAGGAACCCACGAAAGAGCTACAAGATTAAAAGAAATAAAACCTAAGAGCCGGTGGTTCCTTGTTCTAAGAATACAAAAATAATAAAAGAAAAGGCTCGGGCTGTAAGTAGACAGCACACAAAAAAAGAAGATCCATAAATCAACATTCAGCACCATCTTCCTGCAAAAAAGAAGAACACTACATAAAAAGAAGACACAATTAGAAATAAAGAGTACCTTGCAATTCTTTAAAATTCCCACTTGATCAACTAGTATAGGCCTGCAAAAAACTCTCAACAGAAGCAAGTAAGAAAAATCACAAGTATCACAAAGTAAAGACCCATAAATCTGCCTGAAAGGAGTACCAATATAAGAAAGTAACAGGCAATTGTGGAAGGCCAAACAATTAACCGTGAAAATCGACTTAAAAAGTCTAGAGAAAGTAAAGACATTACCCTCCAGCAAAAAAATTACATCAAAAAGCATATAATCAGTATTCTCCCTCCAGCTATTGAAGATGTAACCATTCATCCAAATGGAAATCCCACAAATATTAGAGTGACACAGGAAATCCATCAAACTCAGTAGAATAATAATGTTCCCAGGATACGGGCCAAAGAAAAAATTGTGAAACTTCCAAACCACTTCCATAATATAGATAAATAAAGTATGAAAATGCTTCTTCCCATCCAGCAAGAGAGAACAAAAAAGAAAAATCCGCATGCTAGCCACACCAGCAACCAGGCTCCAGAAAAGGAGAAACGAATGATGAAGATGCCCTCTAACCCAAAAACCAGTCCAGCAAAGCACAGAGTATCAATGACAAAGAACCATCAACAGCCAAAACTTGCAGCCCATACAACAGAGGGAAACAAAATGTAAACAAGAAAAACAAAACAGCCTAAGGACGTCAGTGCAAACCACCACCAACCACATCCAGGTAAACAGATTTGTCTGCACCATTAGCCAAAACTTACAACCCATACAACAGATGGGAACAAAATGAAAATAAGAAGAACATTACTTGTGTGCATCCCTCATGCACATGAGCAAGGAAAATGGATTGGTACCCTGTTCTCTGCCTAACTATAGAGCCCAACTTTGATCCAATCAATTCGATCAACTCTCCAACATAGTCTAATTAATTTTGACATTTTTGGGTGTCATTAGATCGAAATGCCATAAATATAGAGGCTAGTTCTACCTATAATATCAAAAAACATGAATTTCATTTGATCATTCAAATAATTTTTGAATTATACAAAGTTTAATTCAAATACTTCAATATGCACATTTTTTACATTTAAAAACTTATGCTTGATCATATGAGATTGATGCAACCACATCAATCTAAGGATTCATTTGTGACAGCTTTTTTATTACTTCTTAAAGCAGCTTTTTAGTACAAAAATTTAAATTTTTGCACAAGAAAACTGCTTTAAAAAGTAATAAGAAAATTGTCCCAAAAGAAGTCTAAATCATTTATAGAATATAATTATTTTGTTTTCTTTAACAAACTAAAAACACTTGACACATGAATATAATACAAAGTTTTTTAATTTACATAATAAGAAAATGGATAAACAATACAATCAATCAAACAAACATTACTGTCTCAATTTGAACTACACACAAAAGTTTTAGACATTACTAAACCTCTTTAAACCATAATAATTACATCACTTACATTAGAAACTACATTTTATCATATTCATTAATTTCTTTGAGATTAAGGCTTCGTTTGTGACAACTTTAGATCACTATTTTATCCCATCTTTCAAAAAAATTTGTGCTAAAAATAACTTTACAAAGTAATAAAAAAACTGTCCCAAATCAAGCCTAAAACTTTGTTTGAGAGTTAGGACCAAGCCTAAGGCTTTGTTTGAGACGAATTTTTTGCTGCTTCTTAAAGCAAATTTTAAGTACAAATTTTTTAATTTTTATACTAAAAAGCTTATTTAAGAAGTAGTAAGAAAGCGGTCCAAACGAAGCCTAATTCTCTTAAAATCTATTTAACAAAGTTTTTTAGAACTTGAACTTCATTAGACTGTATTGTAAAATATCTCTATCTTCTATGGATAATTATCATATTTGGATCTGAAGTTGGTCGAGATGAGATCAGTACAATCTAATTAGCGCATAAGAATCAAAGAAAGAAGAAAAGGAAAAGACAAACTTGAACACAAAATTGTCTTATTATCTGAATTAACTAATGGTTTTACAGGCTTTCTCTATGGTTACGAAGTGTCTTCTTTGTGGCAACAAGCTAGTGTATGTGCATGCATGTTTTCACATGCACGCATTTGCACATGCATGAATGATAATGATATGTGAATAAATATAATTAAATATATGAGAATAAAACATATGTAAGAATAAAAGTTTTAATTTTTACTTCAATGATTTCTCTTTAGTTGAAATTTTGCCCATTATATGGATGGCAATTAATTAAGTAGTAGAATTTAAAATTTATATTTAAATATATTGAAAGTTTTAACTATCACATTATCT
>NW_021473947.1:0-209 GCF_001605985.2 Dendrobium catenatum | reverse complement strand
CCTTGACGACCTCCAGCAGTTTATCCGTTCTGGTGAGATCACGGGCAACGGGACTGGGTTGTATGCTAGGCGCGGAATCGCGCTTGTCGCCAGGCGCGGGTTCATTGTTTGCTTGCTGAAGCGGAAGTGGGGCGATCGGGTTTAATTTAGGCGAAGTAGTCTGTGGAGGCAGAGGATCTCGCCATCGCAATGGAAGCTCGAGCGGCGGG
>NW_021473946.1:0-210 GCF_001605985.2 Dendrobium catenatum | reverse complement strand
GAGAGTATGAACAGCCGAAGGTTCTATGCCTACACTTGGAGAGTGTGAAAAGATGAGGGTCCTCTACCTACACATTGAGGGTGTGAAAGGAAAAAGGTTCTCTACCTACACTTGGAGAGTGTGAACAGCCGATGGTTCTCTGCCGACACTTGGAGTGTGTAAAATGATGACGGTTCTCTAACGCACTGGGTAGTAGTGGAAGAGAGTTTT
>NW_021473945.1:0-268 GCF_001605985.2 Dendrobium catenatum | reverse complement strand
TTTGTTACAGAAAAGGTTGGTTTATTCCCAAACATTTTAGATGAGTTCTACGAATTCGTCCGCTACGAGAGATAGACGCCAACGATCTGAAGTTTATTGTCACTGTCATCTGATTTGTGTATTGTACACTTGCCACCGTGGACCTAATAATGGAAGAAAATTTTATAGGTGCGTGAATAACCGAACTGATGACGACTGCAGATACTTCATATGGATAGATGAAGTTGAAGTTGCATCTTTTGGTCTAGACGATGAGCGCAAAGTGTTT
>NW_021473944.1:0-325 GCF_001605985.2 Dendrobium catenatum | reverse complement strand
AACAATGTTCAAAAGTTTGATCGGAAGCCTGAGATATCTAACAAGTACAAGACCAGACATTCTATATGCAGTTGGAATTGTTAGCCGCTTCATGGAAAATCCTACTGAGACACACTTGAAGGCAGCCAAGAGAATTCTTCGATATATTAAAGGTACACAAAATCATGGACTTCTATATTCTCATTCTAACGAATTTCAACTTTCAGGATATTCAGATAGTGATTGGGCTGGAGATCAAGACGACAGAAAAAGTACGAGCGGATTTTTATTTTATATGGGCGACACTGTTTTCTCATGGAGCTCACAAAAACAACCTGTTGTTGCT
>NW_021473943.1:0-1022 GCF_001605985.2 Dendrobium catenatum | reverse complement strand
TTGATGTTGTTGTTGTTGTTGTTGTTGTTGTTGTATTAGAAAGTAAGTTAGTTCTCCCATTATACTCATCTTAATTTCCTTACTCATTATTTTTAAGAATTCATCACACAGTTTTTCATCAGTAGATCTAAACAGAATATCATCAACATAGATTTAGACAATCAATAATTAATTTTCTACCTTTTTCAAAAACAGTCTAGTGTCTATTCTCCCCTTAACAAAGGTTTTTCTAGTATGAATGTGCTAAGTCTTTTATACTATGCCATGGGTGCATATTTTAGTCCATATATATATATATATATATAATTTGAACACATGATTAGGAAATTTTGAATTTTCAAAGCCTCGGGGTTGTTCAACATACACATCTTTTATTTTCACATTCAGAAAGGCAGTCTTAACATCCATTTGAAACAATTTTAATCCCTTAAAATAGGTAAAGGATAGTAGCATTCTAATGGCTTCTAATCTAGTTGCAGCGGCAAAGTTCTTTCAAAGTCAATCCCTTATATCTAATTATACCCCTTGGCCACTAATCTTACTTTATTTCTCACCACTATGCAAGAATCATTCAATTTATTTTTAAATACCCACTTAGTTTTAACAACACTCTGGTCCTTATGTCTTCCAACTAGCTCCCAAACATCATTCCTTACAAATTGATTCAACTCTTCCTGTATGGCTAGGATCCAGAATTCATCTGATAAGGCTTAATTCAGGTTGGTTGGTTCAGTCATTGAAATGAAGGTAGAGTGGTTTACTTCTTTTTTAAGTCCATGTCTAGTTATAACACATTCAGATGGGTCTTTTATGATAAGTTTTTTAGGATGACTTGAAGAATATCTCCATTCTCTAGGCAGTAAAACTTCAGGTTCTACCATTTCCTCCAGATTTGTAGATTCTACTCCTTGGGGTGACTTCTACTACCTCTTCTTCTTCAACCCTAGACCTTCCAAAATTATATGATTTATCAAACATAATATTATATGACTTGGATTTTCCTCCCAGGATCGTCCGGGACG
>NW_021473942.1:0-349 GCF_001605985.2 Dendrobium catenatum | reverse complement strand
TGCTTTCCAAAACTACCTGAGAAATTTTGGAAAAATTAACCTGGATCGGCCAGGATGATATTTTATAGTCCTGGACGATCCACAAGGACGATGTCCAAAAATAGGTTAGTTCTAAACAGATTTGGCGGCAGATTCTTTATGAATTGAGCCTATCATCCTGGCCGATACAAAATCATCCAGGACGATGTGTTTTGCATATTGACGGTTGTTTTAATGAGGATGCCCTAATCAGGATTTCTGCTTTTGGACAGATCATCCAAGACGATATAAATATCGTCCAGGACGATGTTACCAAAAATATAAATCTTTAGAGAACAATAGAAAATCTTCCAAGCTACAAAACATCAGG
>NW_021473941.1:0-1556 GCF_001605985.2 Dendrobium catenatum | reverse complement strand
AACAACTATGAGAACAAGCTCAACACCATATGCTTCAAAAAAGCCAACCCGTGAACCATCAGTAGACAAGGACCAATTGAGCCAGCAAACCAAAGGTCTACCAAGCTTTATGCACAACCTACCATGATCATTGGATGCTTTCCCATCATTGGATAGCTAAAGAAAGAGCATAAAATATACTATTGTTCAAATAAAAATAAAAATTACATAAACATTTGATATCATCAATTCTCCCCTAGCAGAAAATTCTCATCTCCTAATGAGAATGTATGAGTAACTCGTTCATAAAGCTCTGAATTTCTCTTTTCTAGCTCAGTAGCATCGATCCAGGTATAATCAGTCAATGGCAGATTGCTCCATTTGACCAAGAACTTCTTGTGTTCTCCATTTCTTGTTTTAGTAATTTTTATATCTATCACATCTTCAATTTGATCTTTTGAATTTACCAAAGGAGTAGTGAGTGGTAAAGTTTCAATATCTACAAAATCGTTAGAATCTCCTTCATACAAAGATAAATTAGAAACATTAAAAACAGGAGAAGTGCCAACATTATTTGGTAATTTCAGCAAATAGGCATTAGTTCCTAATTTTCGAATTACATGAAAGGGGCCAAATTATTTTCTGCTTAACATTTTAAAAGTGCCAACAGGAAACCTTTGGCAACAAAAGTATGCCATAACTAAATCACCCACATTGAAATTTACTTCTTTACGATGTTTATCAGCAGTGGACTTATATTTAGCAGTACCCTTTTGAGCTTTCAAAAATCTATTGTTGGATATTGTTTATATGATCAAATGTCTCAAAAGCATCAGCACTAGTTTTTTTCGGTAAGGATAAGGAGTTTCTATCCAAAATATGAGGAATAGGCTGCCCATAAATAATCTCAAAAAGAGTTATGCCAGTAGAACGATTAACAGAATTATTGTAAGAAAACTCAGCCTGAGGCAACACTAAATCCCATTGAGACGATTTTTCTCCAGCAAGACATCTTAATAGATTTCCCAAGCTTCTATTGACTACTTCAGTTTTCCCATCAGCTTGAGGATGATAGGCACTACTATATTGAAGAGTAGTTCCTAGTTTTGCCCACAAAGTTCTCCAAAAATGACTTAAAAATTTAGTATCACGATCTGAAGTAATAGTACGAGGAATACCATGCAGATGTATAATTTCTTTAAAAACAAATCAGTGATGTAAGAAGCATCGGAAGTTTTCTTACATGGAATAAAATGTGCCATTTTACTAAATCGATCCACAACCACAAAAATAGAATCAAATTTTTGAAGAGTAACTGGAAAGCCTAAAAAAAAATCCATAGAAATATCCTCCCAAGGTTTGTTTGGAATAGGCAGAGGAGTATACAAACCAGAATTTTTTGTAGTTCCTTTAAAAGCTTGGCATACCTTACATTGTTTTACCTGTTTAGCAATGTCATTTCTCATGTGAGACCAAAAGTATTTTTCTTTTACTAAAGCAATTGTTTTTCCTTGCCCAAAATGTACCCCCAAACCTCCATTATGCAATTCTTTCACAAGTTGTTCTCTTAAAGAACC
>NW_021473940.1:0-695 GCF_001605985.2 Dendrobium catenatum | reverse complement strand
TCGAACCACACGAGCAGAATCCTTTCGGAGACCCACATTACTAAACAAGCTCGAACTCGAGCTCGAGCTCGACTCGCGAGATCGATAAGCTCGGCTCACTTACACCCCTAGTCCCCTTCTATGAGAAATGAGGGGTCTATTTATAGTTTCCTAATAGTAGAATGACCAGTAAATAAAGAGGAGATCTGCCTGTTGGATGGCTGATGTTGAATCCTTTGATCATAGACAGTTTATTTGGCATTTAAATGTCGTAATGATATCAGAATTTGACAATCTTGGTCTCTTGGATTCATCTCGTTTCGCCGCTCGATTCGACTATAAGAATATCATGTTTGGTAGTACAAATTTATGGTTTAAACCTTTTGAATGTGCTTTGGGTCTTTGATTTGGACTCATTTTGGCTTAGATTGAGTGTGGTGTCGTTGGGTTCGTATTTACGATAAGTTCACTTCAACTATAAGTTTGCTTAAATCAGAGTTCAGATTATCTTGGATTTAATTTTTGAATTTTTCAACTTCTTTTTTTACTTTGAGATTTGTGCCTGATCAACATAATTTTTTGATGATATATCAGTTGTCCCCTTATTTTTGAATGTCAAAACTCGAGAAGTTCGAAAAATACTTGTCATAGCATTTTATATTCGTTAAATCATAAAAAATTGTGTTCCAAAAATTTAAAATTGTTTAAATTAATCA
>NW_021473939.1:0-225 GCF_001605985.2 Dendrobium catenatum | reverse complement strand
GCCTCTGGATAAATGTTGGAAAAGTACAAAGTGTGCTCTCAAAAAGGAAAAGTTTAAAAGACAAGCAACAAATTGGTGTCCAAGCCCGAAGAAAGGTACGTCTTTATTTTCAGTAAATTTCAATTATTTTATTATTAATTAATAAATGTGCTTTCTAATCCCTGTTTTCCCTACTTTCTTCTCTTTACTTGCATAAACTGCGAGGAATGGTACCGGTCGAGGGAA
>NW_021473938.1:0-258 GCF_001605985.2 Dendrobium catenatum | reverse complement strand
AACCACTATAAATCTGGTGTGTTCTTTCTTATTATTGCTTATGCATTTAATTTCTACATTTGATTTTCTTTGTGGGGATTTTGGTTTGAGTTTTATATTTGGTTTTAAAGTTATCCAATTCACCTCTCTCTTTATTAGCCTTGGGCCAGTTCATAAGGGCTTAACATCCCTAACAAACTTTCTAGTGCTATCAAAGCACTTTCTAGTGTCATTTGAGCACTTTCAAGTGGTATCAGAGCCGTATTCATAAAATAAGTT
>NW_021473937.1:0-846 GCF_001605985.2 Dendrobium catenatum | reverse complement strand
CATTCTGGAGCAGAATTTCCACTGATCGTCCCAGGACAATCCAGATCATCTTGGACGATCCTGGAGTAGATTTTTGATATTACACCCAACCCTTCCAAGGATAAGAGACTTTAGGGAAGAAGAAGTGGAACAATGCTTAGAGCAACCCTTGTGAATCCCCTCATAAGATCCCCCTCATAAGATCCTCTCTCTCTCCTTTAGGTTTTCTCAGGTCAAGACAACAACCAAGGATTTTAAAAAATGTTGAACAATAGCTCTTAAATAGAAGAGCTTTTAAGGAGCTCATTAATTGCAAGTTGCCGACAATATCATCCAGGACAATATGGAAATCGTCCTGGTTGGTCAGTACAAATTTCATGAGATCGGCCAGAGCATCGCTCTGAATTCAAAATGGACGATTAAAAATTGGCTTGATCGTCCAGGAAGATCTCACGATCATCCAAGTCGATCAGTTCAAATCAGAGAAAAATCATCCAGAGCATCACCCTGAATTCAAGCTGTCTGATCCCGATCGTTCAGCACATCGCCCTGAATTTGTGCTAGCCGATATTTATCGTCCAGAAGAAATTAAGGTTTTTGAATAGATCGTCCAGGACGATATGATCGTATCAATAATCCTTAATTACCTCCTTGATTACTGGTTCAATTTAGGCATAATTATGTATTATTGTCCAGGCCAATATAATATCATCCTGGCCGATTTCCAAAAAAAATAATATACCTAAAATGAATAAGGTGGCTATTTCTTTATGTTTTGAGCTTATCATCCTGGCAGATACAAGTATCATCTAGGATGATCTGTTAATGACGGTTGCCTTAATTAAGAATCCTGAATAGAATCTTTAT
>NW_021473936.1:0-491 GCF_001605985.2 Dendrobium catenatum | reverse complement strand
TCTCTAATTGAGTGAAAAGATGATTTGACTTGTTTTTCTAGTTGGCAAGCATCACATAAGTGATCCTTGGTAAAGTCTATCTTAGGTACACCTCAACTAGGTTTTTCTAAGTGAAGTTTCTAAGAGTTTTCATACTAGCATGGCATAGTCTCCTATGCCATAGCCACGAGTCATCAACTATTATTTCAAACAAAATGAATTTGAGCTTTCAATGCAATCAAGGTCTAACATGTAAACATTGTTCATTTGTTTTTCTTCCTAAACTAGATTATCAAATAAGCTAATCAGACATTTATCAGATAGAAATTTAATGTCAAAACCTTTGTCACACAATTGACTAATGCTAAGTAAGTTATGCTTCAAACCATGAACTAATAAAATATTTTCAATTAAAAAAATCTTAGCATTACCAATAATACCTGAGCCTATCACCTTCCTGGTAGTGTTATATCCCAATGTTACTTTGCCTCCAGTTTTGGTCTCCAGTAGGA
>NW_021473935.1:0-326 GCF_001605985.2 Dendrobium catenatum | reverse complement strand
CGACAACTTGTATTAATGAGCTAGTTTTGAGATCTTCTAGTTAAGCTATGACATGACACTTTGTAAGTGTCTTTGGCAGCCATTGCAGCTTCATTCTTTTAGGGAAAATTTGAAGAGAGAGCTTGAAAGGGAGTGACAAACAAGTGAAGTCTGAGAGAGGGAGAAGATCCTATTAGGGGGGACTCAAGGGAGTGTGGAGGGGGGTTCCACACGGTTGCTCCGACAGGCTTGCACCTTAATACCGTCGTATTCAAGGCTTGTCCCGAGGGAATTTTCACCAAAGAAGAAGTTCTCTTTGGTGTCAAAGGACCTGGCGACTCCGCCGC
>NW_021473934.1:0-239 GCF_001605985.2 Dendrobium catenatum | reverse complement strand
GAATCTTGTGTACATGTCTGAAATAGATTCATTAGGTCTCATGCGAAACAATTCATAGTCATGTAACAAGATATAGAGTCTTGATTGCTTAACCTCATTTGTCCCTTCAGAAGTTATACAAAGTCTATCTCATATGTCATTTCCACTTTTACAAGTAGAAACTTCATGTAGTCTTCAGATTTTTAAAGTACAAAAGAAACTGTTTAGACATTTGGCATTTAGTTGTGCTAAGTCACGTT
>NW_021473933.1:0-1501 GCF_001605985.2 Dendrobium catenatum | reverse complement strand
GAATGAAAATAGCTTAAAAAATCCATCAGTTTTTTAATGTGATTACGAGAAGCATTCATAAAAATAATAAAGTCATCGGAAAAACAAAGATGGGATATAGGAAACCACCCCTAGTTCGAAAATACATATTGGGTTGATTCTCAAACAAGTTAGCAATGTATCTAGAGAGATAATCAACAGCAGTAATAAACAAAGCAGGGGGCATATGGTCACCTTGTCTCAAGCCATGAGACGATTTGAAAAAACCATGGCTCTTATCATTAATGATCATAGAGAAATAAGAACTTTCAATATAGTTTCTAATAAGATTAATAAAAGAATAATTAAAACCAAATAATTGTAAAATCTTGTAAATAAATTGCCAACTAATATTGTCATAGGCTTTAGAAATATCCAACTTAAAAATAGAATTGCCACCTCTAACCTTGACATCCAAATCATGACACAATTCCTGGGCCAACAAAATATTGTCAGAAATAGAACGCTATACATACATACAGACAAACACATATAATATAACTTCATAAATAATATTCAATGCATACATATAGATAATTATCTTGACCTTGTATCTATGTGAAAATTGACTCGACCTAAATTTGATAAAATTCAATTCAACATTGATTAATTGATTAATCATATATAATATTAAACTTTAACAAAGACCATCTGAAAAGGAGAAATAATCTTAGGAAAAACAATAGTCAGCCGTGACATAATAATTTTGGAAAGCAACTTATTGAAAAAAGTATACAAGCTAATAGGTCTAAAATCATTCCAATTAGTAGCATTATTCCCCTTAGGAATCAACACAATATAAGTAGAAGAGAAAATTTTGGGTATAGAAGTACCACCAAAACAATCCAAAATCACGGCAAAAAGGTCATCTTTAATAACATTCCACGCCTTTTGGAAAAATTTTGTAGTAAAACCATCAGGGCCAGCCACAGAATTAACATTCATATCAAAAACAATATTCTTTAATTACTTAATGGTAGGTAACCCCACAAGGTGCTCATTATCCTCAACAGAAATGAGAAAGGGGATAATATCAGGATTAATGATGTTACCATAGCTAACATCCTTATTAAGTCTGTCATGAAAATGGCTAACAGCCGACAAGGCAATTTCCTCCTCCTCCTCAATAACAATGCCATCATCAAGAATGATTTTATGAATAGAATTCAAAGCATGTTTCATATTAACTAAAGCATAAAAGTATTTAGTATTATTATCCCCTTCCAAAAGATGCTTCGTAACAGCCTTCTGTTTCCAATAGGTTTCTTCTTGATCTTGAAATTTAAAAAGCTTAGCCTTAGCCTCTTTGAGAGAGAAAATTAGCATCAGAAGGAGAGTTTTGACAATCTAACTCAAGAGAATTCCCCATGTCTTCAGCACATAAAATATTAGAGAAAATATTTTTAAAGACATTGTGGTTCAACTAATTAAAAAACTGATTGAGTCTTTTCAATTTAAACCAAAGCCTTTTCATCCCCATGAC
>NW_021473932.1:0-289 GCF_001605985.2 Dendrobium catenatum | reverse complement strand
GTTTTGTGTTTTGGATCTAGTTTCAATCTATTTGTGATTTTATTTAAGAATATTTTTTATTGGTTTTATTTCTGTAGAATCATCATCTTATTTTTTATTGAATTAATTTTTTTTAAATTATAAAAATCAAATTCGATTACATTATTCTATGTTATTGAGTTAACTAGTTGAATTTTTCTATTGAAAATATTTGGAGACTTATTTTCTTTTGCTAGTGGCTATTTTATTAAATATTTTCAAAAGACTTAATTTTTTTATCTTATTCATATTATTATTGATTTAAATCATA
>NW_021473931.1:0-290 GCF_001605985.2 Dendrobium catenatum | reverse complement strand
TCGTATAGTTCTTACACTATTAGATTGTGCTGAGCAGAAGGGATCAACTAAATCATATCATATTATATTAACCATCATTCCTTCAATTCAGGGTCATGTAATTTCTTTCATATATATGACATGATTAAATACGTGTACTAATAACAAAGTCCTTATTATTCAAACAAAGTAATATCAAAATTTTCATTCATAAGAACTACTTAGTCTCATTTACCATAAGTTTTTATATACAACATTGTAATATACTATGTTCACAATTATGTATATTATCATATAAACATGTACATGAA
>NW_021473930.1:0-228 GCF_001605985.2 Dendrobium catenatum | reverse complement strand
CGCCGCCGACGTTGGTGATCAGAACCAGGTTGAAGTAAGAGTGCCCGTTAATGGTGAATCTAATACCTCCCCTTCTCCTACATGGAACTCTGCTTTAAAAAAAAACAGAGTTAAAATGTCTTCAAAGATTAGTCCCACTACAGTCTAGTAAATTTGAGGATTAAAATCTTTTGGAATGCGAATTATTTAGTTTTTGAGTTAATCGATATCAATCTGGTAATATATTTA
>NW_021473929.1:0-326 GCF_001605985.2 Dendrobium catenatum | reverse complement strand
TCACAAATGAAAATTTAAGCTCTTCCTAGCAATAACTTAATGCAATTATGTCCTAATAAAAGATTATGATGAGCTTAAGCCTAAAGCTAATCTGAGAACAGAAGCCCGCCAAGTATAATGGCAAAATTAAAATACATTTAATTATTTGTGCGCAGTAGGCACGTGATGTAGCAAGGAACGGCGCGCAACGACAGGAAAAGGACGCTGAATATGCACCCTAAAATACGACCGCACGCTGCCCGATCAGCTCTCGTTTCTGGACCACGCACCCCAAGACGGACTTCTGACGTCATCTGGTCCCTTAAGCTCAGTGGTCCCCATATTAA
>NW_021473928.1:0-231 GCF_001605985.2 Dendrobium catenatum | reverse complement strand
AGAATTTTGTTTACTTGTTTCGCTATAATCTTATGTGGCGATTGGAAATTTCGGGCTTATTAGGGCAATGGGCAGAAGCAGGACAATTCAATGGAACAAACAAACAAAGCTCTTCCTAAGTGAAATATACAATGAAGAACCGAAAAAGAAAAGTGTAACAAAGCCATGCGATATTAGAGAAACTTAAAAACGCTCCATACCTTATGAAGTAGTTTGCCAACAGTTGAGTAA
>NW_021473927.1:0-1652 GCF_001605985.2 Dendrobium catenatum | reverse complement strand
TTAGATATCAGAGTACTACTCAATGATGTTAACCTATGTGGAAGTGGTTGAGAGAATCCACCAACGATGCATGACCAATTTGATATTGTATATCAAAGCATTGCTGGATGATATCAACTGATATGGAAGAGGTTAAAAGAATCCACCAAGGATGTATAATCTATTCAATGTTTTTTATTAGAGAAATTCTCTATGTTGTTAACCTAATTAGAAAGGTCAAATCAAATACCCCTTCTATTGAATGTCCAGTGATTAAGAGATAATAAAGTTTACGTATTTCTTGAATCATATATTTTAATATTTGACTAATATCCTCCTAGGATGTTTGACATATTTGGGTTTGTATGTCAAAGCATTTTTCGATAATGTTAACATATTTGGAAGAGGTCAAATTGAATCCCCTTGGGATCTATTTTACCTTGATTGGGAGGGGGCGAATGCAACCAAATTAATGGTGAAGAATGGTCTATCTTTAGGTAGTTATTACCTTTTTATGGTCGAGATGAAGACCTTGTCAAAAAAGTAGAAGTCTTACTAGAGACTGTATAAAGCTTGAAATTTTCTGGAAGCATTTTTATGTTTAATAGAATCTTTATAATCTTGAGATATTATATTTGATATTGGAAGAGTTGGAGGAATCTTCATCTACATGTCTATAGTCAAAGTTGCCCCCCAGTCCACATTTGATTAACACAAAATTGATGTAGCAATAGCTTATGTCAAGATATTGACATAAATGACCTTTTGAGGTTGGAACAAAAATTTCCCACCAGTAAAAAACCATGTTTCTAATAGGCAATGCTAAGCTGCTATATTCTAGAATATTCACAGTGGTAGTGAATTATAAAGTTTAATATCTTAGCCTTGTACAAAAATCTAGAACAAAGTAAGGTAAAAATGAGGAGGTTGCATTCATAAGAGATGTCATAGTTTTTATATGGAACCTCCAAAAGAGGGGGAAAACTATAGGGCCTTGCCCAATTTGAAGCAATCTAATAGTGTTTATAGTCGATTGCAAATGAGGCCCATCTTTGGAAGAATTCTATAGCTTAATGTAATAAATATACATCATATAAAGTGCATTACCTGGTGGGAATTATAATAATCAAAATTGACATGTTTTTTTGGTCGAGAGATAATAGAGGTCAAAAAGATTATAGTCAGGTGACGGTGGTTGACAGTACTATAGTCCATGGGCGATAGAGGTTAGGAGGATATTTATTTGGCTATGAAGGTCAGGTGGACCATAAGAAATGGGCGTTGGAGGTCAAAAAGACAATATTTTAGTAACATATGTTAGGAGGCTTATTGTTTGGTGATATAGTTTGGAAGGATCATAGTTAGCATGTGATAGTTATTAGAAAGTTCGTTATGTGGTGATAGAGGTTAGAATAACTTTAGTTTAGCAACAAAGGTTAGAAGGGCTTTAATCTAGCAATAAAGGTTAGAAGGACTATTTTCTATGGGAGGAGGTCAAAATGATTGTTATCTTGTAATGAAGGTCATAAGAATTGTAGTAGATGAGCGATAAAGGATGGAAATACCTTAGTTTTGTGACCGAGGTTAAAATGATTATAAATTTATTAGTGTAAGTCTGATGACAATTGGTGACCTGGTAAAAGCCCACCTAACAATGATGGTTAGGAAGAAAT
>NW_021473926.1:0-632 GCF_001605985.2 Dendrobium catenatum | reverse complement strand
CACTAAATTCTCACCCTCCTAACAACTAATATCAGAGCTGTTTAGGGTAAAATGTTCTCAGAGTTCTGTAGCTTTCAATAGTTTTGATAGCTATGAGTTGAGAGCATAATGAAATGAACCTTCCCAAAATCACTGGATGAATGCTACATAGGTGACAAGAGGCATCAGATCTTGAACATCCTAAATCTCTGTTCGAAGCCACAATGAAATGGGAGAGAGAATCTCCAAGCATATGAGTTATTCAATGGCTTCTAGGAGATGGGGAATAACATGATAAAATGTCACTTGAAACTAGAAAATAAAGTTATGTTTTTCAATTTTGCCTCTTTTAAGTTTCGTTTGGGACGGCTTTCTTACTGTGCTAGAAAGTTATTTTAAGAAGCACCGTCTCAAACAAAAACTAGAAACCTTAAGGAGTTAAAAAAGAACTTGACACTTCAACTGTGTTGCTAGGAAGAGGGCAGATGGTCAACTCAAACATGTGATATGACTAGCTATTTCCAACCAGGAGTACATTTCGCCGCTTGGTCTGTTTGGTTTACAAATTTGTTAAGTCAATTAATTTTGATTCTAAAATTAAAAAAGTCAACCAATTATTTTTTTTTTCAAATTGAACTAAACATAACCAAATT
>NW_021473925.1:0-269 GCF_001605985.2 Dendrobium catenatum | reverse complement strand
GCAACTCACCACACTTGCTCCTCTCCCTCAGCCGTTGGCTTGCTTGTAACCATTTCACACCACTCATGGAGACCAAACTTGTCGTCGCTTGCTCAATATTTGGCCAAACCCGCACCTACCTAAGCCCATACCCAACCTCTTCCTCCTCTATCCTCTCTCTCTCTCTTCCTATCTCTCTTTCTCTCTCCCTCTCCCTCTATTTTTCTCATATCCCTCCCCCTCTCTCTCTCTAAAAAACCCTTTCTACTCTCTCTCTCTCTCTCTCTCTC
>NW_021473924.1:0-240 GCF_001605985.2 Dendrobium catenatum | reverse complement strand
TGTTGGATTTACATTTTCTATAATTAGTTGTGATTTTTTAAAGTTCTGATGTAATTTTGATCTATAGCTAACAAAAGAGTTTACATTTTTATTTTTTGTTATTTCTTGAAATTTGATATTTTTCATAAATATTAGACTCTTAAAAGAGTCCATTGTCTTTAAGTTTGGTCAATTTGAAGTTTTCTATAATTTTTTATGTATTTTTGAAGTTTTGTCATTAAATTTAATTAGTTAATTGCA
>NW_021473923.1:0-301 GCF_001605985.2 Dendrobium catenatum | reverse complement strand
TCAACTACAAAAAAACTTGATGGTATTTTTTAAATTAAAAATTTGTGCCCCAGCAGATAAATAATTCTGGCTCCGCTACTGATCTTATTGGATGTATGTCGCTTTAATATATTCGATGTTATTGACAATTAGCCGCTAAGTGCATATTGTAGGGCATTGTTTTTGTCTCGAATGTTTTTTTGGGGAAATTGAGGGCTTGAGCCCATATATTACTATGTAAAAAAGGTTACAAGTAAGGTATAATAAAAAGATTAATCCTCAAATAAGAGGAGGATTAACCAAAAACCTATACCTCCCAAAA
>NW_021473922.1:0-247 GCF_001605985.2 Dendrobium catenatum | reverse complement strand
GTATATTTGATCTGACAAGTGATATAATTTGAAAAGCAATACAAAATTGAATTCATTAGAAAAATCTAATTTTTAAAAAAATTTTAAGATAGCTTATAACTCAATCAAGTTAAGGATATCATTCTCATATTTCCTTTTAAGCATACAAAATTTAAATATTATTATTGTAATCCTAATGTCTTATTATTATATATTTCTTTTTTCAATATAATTATCTTTATAGTTAGAGAAAATTGAGTTTGTATAT
>NW_021473921.1:0-213 GCF_001605985.2 Dendrobium catenatum | reverse complement strand
TCCCAACTAATAATCCCATAGGAGCCAAAAAAGCAGGCCTTTGCCTTGTGAGCCAAAGGCTTGCCCCGTATCTTCCCAGCACAAAAATTCCTTATTTAAGAAGTAGCGCTGGTTGCTCTCAACACGCACCACTACTCAGTTACCTCCTAATTGCTTCATCTTCTTCCCTCTTCTGCTGTATTTCTCCTTCTTTCCTTTCATGGAAGTCAACGG
>NW_021473920.1:0-225 GCF_001605985.2 Dendrobium catenatum | reverse complement strand
CTTGTTTTCTCTTGGTTTTCTAATGCAAAGGTTCTTGTTTTTCATTCCAACTCTCTTGTGATTGTTTCTCTTTGATTTTGGTGAAGAAATTCCTCTCTTTTGGGGGAAATTAGGGCAAAACAGAAATTGTGAAACCCTAGGGCGTATCAATTTGGTATCAGAGCTCTCGATCCTAGACGGCATGGAATCAAAAAAGGTAGAAGTTTTGGAGGGGGAGATGGGCCA
>NW_021473919.1:0-561 GCF_001605985.2 Dendrobium catenatum | reverse complement strand
CATTTGTATGACTTGATATTGTAAAGTACAAAAAGTTTAAAAAATGAACAAGTTTGTATGGTACGATCAGATAAGAACCTAATTTTATATATTGTCATCTGTATGAACTGATAATTTGTACGAATTGATATCGTACTGTACAAACAGTTAAAAAATGAACAGGTTCGTATGATATGATCTGGTATGAACTTAATTTCGTATACTGTCAGTCATTTATACAATTGTATATCGTATAGTATGATCAATTAAGAAAATCAAGCCATGGTTTGAGTAACCATATTCTTGAGAAAAACTAAGTCAAATCATATAGTACGATTATATAAAGTAAAGCACGATCATTTTTTTAATTATCACTCTCTCCCTATATGTGTGCAAGGTTAACCAAGTATAATTATACTTGCTCAGACTCAAGAAATAAAAACAAAGATATATAGACTCTTTTACTAGAAATTCTATTCTACCTTGTCTTTAAGTTTTCAGCAATCTAGAATAATATATGATTTCTCTAAAATATTAGTACTCACAGAAACAATCAGAAATATCCAATATATGTTAGGAAAA
>NW_021473918.1:0-335 GCF_001605985.2 Dendrobium catenatum | reverse complement strand
AATTAAAGTAGATGTTTCAATAAAACAAATCCAACAAGGTAAAAAATAGCTTGATCTAAATCCAAATGCATTTAATTAATACACTTAAAAGTACAGCTGAAACTTCATGACACTATTTAACGAACAAAACAATATAAGGATCTTACATGCTTACTTTCAAAATTAGTGTTTAGATTAGAGAAATTCATGCACTTTCATAAGCATTAACAAACGTAAATGCTCAGGAAAGGGTCAATGCTCAAATAGATCGATGTGGGCCATCTGATTGAGTATTCAAAATTTTTTGAGTAAATAAATGGCAATTCATAAATATATATAAATATGCCCATTATATA
>NW_021473917.1:0-2259 GCF_001605985.2 Dendrobium catenatum | reverse complement strand
TACTTTAATGTTTAAAATATGGTAATATTTCAAAGGAATAGGCCAGGATATCTAGTTTTCTCCACTCTGCTAAGGCTTTGCCCTAGCCATAACATCTTTCACTCTGCTGGGCTACGCCCTAGCTGCATCTCCCAGCTTCCTCGATGGGAGTTCCTCTTCCTTGCCAAGGGGAGTTTATTCTAACTCCTTTTTTTTCTTATTTTTATCCACTTTTCATGCGGATTTCTTTGGCTTTTTGGTTTAGGTTTTTGTTCTGTTAGATCTTCTACTTTTTAATTGCTAATATTTCATTCAAGAGAAGTAATCCTAACTTTTTTGCTTATAAGAATAAATTGAAATCATTTAAGGATGTTTTGTATGGCTCCGATTCTTTGAATGGTTTTCCAAATCAAAAAGCTTATAGAATTTTCCATGATCGAAAAGTTTACCTTGCATAGGCCAGTTTTAGTAGCTATTCGTTATTTTTTTTTTTTCAACTTGAAACTCCCGAGTGAATTTTCGGTCACCCTCTTGGATTAGAGGCATGTGTTAATCAAGTTATCAAACGATCTAAACTATGACAAAGTTTTTGCGCATTGCTCATATTATGTTAATAATTATTTTAAGAGATTGATCAAATGGTTGCCTTTTTTTCGATATCTCAAGGGAAACTCTGATTATTTCAATTTGAATTTCCTTCCAAGATCTCTTCCCCATTTATTCTCTAATGGCAATTTTCACGGTTTAGGTTATTTATTTGGTGGTTTGTGTTGGTTGGTTGGTGTGTGAGTTGGGTTATGTGTTAGTAGGTTATTTTCTGCCAGGGTGGCTTTTTAGGTTTTCGGGGGCTCTTCTACTCTCCTTTGTGTTTGGTTTTGCAATCTTCTGTGGTCTCTGGGGTTTATGAGTTGTCCTCTCTAGGCCTTAGTTGCTTAATTCTCTAGTCTGAGTTGGTTGATTGGTATTGTTTCTGCTATTAGTTTTTGGCTCATCAAATCTTTTTGTATGTCTTCTTTTGCAGGCTAAAGGTTGCGCTCATATGATTTTGTTGTCTGCTGCCGACAATTGGTCATTTCTTTGGGTGACTGTGCTTCTTATTTTTCTAATGTCAAGCTTGTTGGTTGCAAGTGTTATTTGCCTCTGTCGTGGCATGTTCTTATACCCTTGGGCTTTCTTAATTTGATCTTACAGCTTGTGGTTGCATTGCTGATGATGATTCCTATTGAGTTTTTTTATTATTATGGTCGTTGCCTCTTTTGTGCTCTTTCTTTGTATTTTATATTTTAGTGGTTTTTTCTTTCTTTTCTTGCTTTTTTTGTTTTTTAGTCTTTTTATTTTTGGGAGATGGCTTCTTGCCTCGTAGAAATTTCCTAAGTTTTTGTTATATGTCCATAAATGGGATTTTTGGCTCATAGTGTTTATTTTTCTTTTTAATTGTAGCTCTTCTGAGCGGTAGCGAACATTATATCACTCTTAAGGACTTTTAATTTTATTTTATATTAGCGCGTAGGCCCGATGATGGGTTTTATCCAAAAAAAAAAAGATTGATCCTTATATTCTTTATAGATGGATGTAGTGAAACAGAAAGACGTATTTATATTGCATTTTACTTTTAATAATTTATGAAAATTGGATTTGAATATTATTCCATTTAATACAAAAATAAAAAATTTATATACCAATTTTGCAATTAAATATCACTCAGAAATTATATGAAATATGATAGAGTGATCACAGAGGAATCAAATTCACAAATAACTAAAAAATTTCATCTAAAACTTATTATGAAAAAAAAAATAGTAAAAAAGTTATATGATAATATCCTGATATAAATAATATAATTAGCATTATATATAAAGAGTTTGTATATCACTAATTTTAAAATAATTATAATAATTTTCATGTCCATGCACATAATATAATTTTAAAAAAAATTAACAACTTAGGCTTCATTTGAGATTTTTTTTTAATGTTTTTTAAAGAAACTTTTTAGTATAAACTTAAATTAAAAATTTTGTACAAAAAAATTGTTTTAGAAAACGGTAAGAAAATCATCCTAAATGAAATCTTAATAATAAAATTTGAAAATGTCTTCAATAAAAAATAAAAAAAAAAATTTCTGATTTTTTGTCCTATGAAATATATATATATATATTAACAACAACAACAATAACATCAAGTCTTTTATTATTTTCTAATTATATATCAAAAATTTTTTAAAGAAAAATAAGAAAAAAATACAAATTTTAATACCATGGACTACAATGTTGAATTTATTAT
>NW_021473916.1:0-264 GCF_001605985.2 Dendrobium catenatum | reverse complement strand
TGGAAGGCATATGGGTTTGTAGATAAGATACTACCCAAAGATTTCGCCCTCATTTGGTGAGGACTTTATGATCTGAGGTCTGGTTTCCTATAAGCGCAAGCCCCTATAGTTAATTACTCCTCTCAATCATGAGAGAGAACTTTCGATTAAGGCTAGTCGTCAATTAGATACGTATATCTGGCATATAGTAGCAGCAATAGATAATCAGAATTGGGAAAATTGAATATTTTGGAGGTTTGAAGATTTGATATTTAAAATAGAAAT
>NW_021473915.1:0-205 GCF_001605985.2 Dendrobium catenatum | reverse complement strand
GAAAGAGTAGACAATTAGAAAAAATTTTAATGTACATAATTAAAAATAAAATTGTAGAATTTGCCTAATTGGTAGGTTCAATTTTCGAATCCTTATAGAATTTAAGCTCCGTCATGTAAGAAATATCAAAGTATACAATCACTAGGTTTGAAACAAACCTGAAAAAGAAAGAAAGTAAGGGCAACAAGGTAAACAACAGCCATTC
>NW_021473914.1:0-257 GCF_001605985.2 Dendrobium catenatum | reverse complement strand
TTTCTTTCTAGAAAACTTCCTAGGTTGTTTCCTAACTTTTGTTTCTAAGTTCTGCATACATAGTCTTGTTAGATGCATGCTAAAGCTCATGTTATGTTTGCTGCCAGAAAAATTCCTGCACCATTCAGTGAGCTGTAGGCTCATCATTTAGTCATCTAGGTGCTGTCTCTCTCCCTAACCTCATATTTTGCTTAGGGAACCTTAGCACCTTCGTGTCATTAGCTGTCCTAGTGTTTTCTGCATCATTTGTTACTGTT
>NW_021473913.1:0-367 GCF_001605985.2 Dendrobium catenatum | reverse complement strand
GGGCGAAATCTCTGGATAGTGTCTTATCTACAAATCCATCTGCCTTCCAAAATTTACCCCGGAACTTAATCCGTTAAAACTACCCTCGCCGAATAAAAACAGAAAAGCATTGCGCGGCGGGGAGGCCGGGGCCGAATTTTCGGAGCCCACACCATGCGAAAGTGATTTGCTTAAAGAAGTTTGCACGTTTAGATGTAGAGACAATCATAAGCAAGATCTTACGCGGAATTGAACGATAAGTTAAATATTAAAGTGGTACATAGCTTAGGTTATCTCACATGCCTAGAAGTTAAGTTCAAAAGATAGCCAGCTTAATCCAACGTTGCATATATGGATAGTTCCAACAATAGATTCCAATACTAACAAT
>NW_021473912.1:0-277 GCF_001605985.2 Dendrobium catenatum | reverse complement strand
TGCAAGATGGTGAAATTTCTAATTTTAAATATCAAACTTTCTCAAATATCTCAACTCAAATCTTCAAATTCCCAAATATAAATTCATGTTGCTATTGTATGCCAGATAACATGTATCTCTACGTATCTGATTGACGACTAGCCTTAATCAAAATTTCTCTCTCGTGAGCGGGAGAGGTAATTAACTATAGGGGTTTGCGCCTATAGGAAACCAAAACTCAGATCATAAAGTCCTCGCAATATGAGGGCAAAATCTCTGGGTAGTGTCTTATCTACAA
>NW_021473911.1:0-1235 GCF_001605985.2 Dendrobium catenatum | reverse complement strand
ATCTCAATTGAAGAACTCACCAAGAGATCTTCATGCAAAGATGCACTCACAAAGAGAACAAGAGTAAGAAATTTCATTCATCCAAATCAATCCCCTTTCAGTATAATGACCAAGCCTATATATAGGCTTATCGACATAAAGAAAATAAAAGACGACATTGCCCTTGGGCTACACAAACACTAATTCCCTCATAGGGGTACAAATGGGAAAACAGGAAATACAAATGAAATGAATAAAATAAAACATAAAAAATAAAGCTGCTGAATCATGGCCGTCGCTCGACGACCCCTCCGATGGTACGTATGTCGGAATCTTCTGCGGATGTCCTCTTCAAATTGTTTGTTAGAAGACTCGATAAGGCTCGTTTGTTAAGTTAATGTACATCTAGAAGTATAGCTCGTTTTTAGTTAGATAAGGCTCGTTTGTTTAAAGTTTGATAAGCACAAAATGAACCGAACATGAACCAAATATGAATACCCATTAATTTAAACTAACCAAGCTTGAATACAAACAAAAAAGCTCGAATCGAACTCGAACTGAACTTGAACAAACTAATAATAAACAAACTCAAACCTGAACATACACATACTCGACTCGGTTCGATTCGCTTGATGCCCTAAGAAAAAATAATCATTGTTTCCTTTCTATTTTTATAATTTTTTATATCTTAATTTATGACATATTTTAAAACATGTTTTTGATTTTGCCTATGAGGATGAGATGTATTTTCTTTATTTTTTTTATTCCCTTATTTGAGTTGATGCATGGTGTTGGGAAAAATTGTGTCACCACGCAGATTTTGATTTATCCTATTTTATAATCAAATACTACATTAAAAATAAAGTACAATCTCGAGAGACTAACACAATATTCTATAATGGATTCAATATCAAAATAAGGTTTTAAAAATTGATATTTCTATAATTAAACATAATTCAAAGAAAAATATATCATCTCGAAAGATGATATGAAATTCTAAAGAATATGTTTAAAAATAGAAATAATCATTTTTTGAAAAGTTTATTCATTCTTTTATTTAGATATAACAAGGAGAATATTATATCATCTTGAAAGACGAACATAACATTCTTCAAGACATCCAAAAACAAGAATGAATTTTATAAAATTCATCATTTTCAAAGTTGAATATAACAAGCAAGAAATTATATTGTCTGAAAAGACAAAAATAACATCATGCAAGTATATTTAAGATTAGAAATGAAGTTTTTTAAAGA
>NW_021473910.1:0-245 GCF_001605985.2 Dendrobium catenatum | reverse complement strand
GTTACACCAAGTATATTTTGGTCCAACAATCCCTACAACATGAAAATCATTGTTAGTCATAAACAGCTTCATTTCTTTTGGTCCTTTGGAAAAGATAAACCTCTTGCCTCCCCTTTATCCTCCTTGGATAAAATGCAATTGAAATCACTTCCCACAATAGGGGGAGTACTATCCACCACATTCTTTTCAGTCAAATTCCAAAAGCTCATTCTCTCATGATAAGACTTCTTCCCATACACTATAGC
>NW_021473909.1:0-479 GCF_001605985.2 Dendrobium catenatum | reverse complement strand
TTCTTCCTGAGTGATCTCATTCTCTGCGATTCAACATGGTATCAAGAGCGGGTTGATATTCTGGGACATCAACCCATGGCATCCGCTGCTTCCGCGTCTTCCGCCGTCTCCGGCAGCTCAGGTGCCAATACCGATTCCTCACAAATATACCCCTCTCTCAAATTTATCGTCTCAAATCTCAAAACATTGGTTCCGCATCAACTATCCCTGGAAACTTATCCAATCTGGCGAAACCAAATCCTCAAAGTATTCAAGGCGAATGGTTTCGTCAGCTTCTTGGATCCTCCAAACTCAGAAGTCGGAGCCACAAACAGTCAAGAAGCCGCGCATTCAGACGTCAACAGCTCGCTCATTACCGACCAAAACTTGGCGGCAGCGCTCTGTTCGACGATCTCAGCTCCAATCTTACCTTATGTGATGCATTTTGAGACGACACACGAAATTTGGCATGCGCTTCAAGTACGGTTTCAATCTTCTTG
>NW_021473908.1:0-232 GCF_001605985.2 Dendrobium catenatum | reverse complement strand
TAAAAAATTAACTTTCCAAAAATCCAATGAACTTGAAATTTTGTTAAGAAAAGGCTTAAAATGAAAGCATTTAATTTATTGAGAGAAATAGGCAAACTGAGATAGGTAATGTACTGAGTTAAATTAACAATCCCCAAAAATATTGAGATTTCCTCTTGCTGGTTACAAAGATCAGCAAAAATGATGGAGCTTTTATGCGGGTTAATATGAAGTGCTGAAGCTTTAGCAAAAT
>NW_021473907.1:0-301 GCF_001605985.2 Dendrobium catenatum | reverse complement strand
GTCGAGACGAGTCTGCAGCTGGTCGAAGCGGGCGACTAAATCATCAATTGGGTGAGCTGGTGCTGGTGCAGGTGCTCGGGGTGCGGCATGGCGTAGTGGTCGAGCTGGAGCTGCGGCTGGGGCATCTTCTCCTTCTTCTTCATCAAAGACGGGTTCTTCAGGCTCGTGTCCCCGATGAAAGCGAATACAGAAGGAAGCATCCGTATAAAAAATAGGAAGCATGTCGGGTTCACCAGTGTAGGATAATTGATATTTATTGTGAAAGATATATCCTATTAGGTGACCAAGAGCCAGATTCTGT
>NW_021473906.1:0-397 GCF_001605985.2 Dendrobium catenatum | reverse complement strand
GAGAGAGAGAGAGAGAGAGAGAGAGCATTATGCAACACATAAAGGAGTGAAAGGAGAAGCAAGATTCATAAAACAATTTGTTAAATAGTTAAAGATAATGCTAAATAACGACCATGATGACAAATAAAGGAGGAGAAAAAAAAGAAAGAAATATACAGTTGATGTGAAGTCATACTGGAAAGAAAAATTAGAATATTGTAAATCATTTTCCAATAATATTAAACATGAAAAATGCAAAGTTACACCCAATTTTTAGGAAATGAAAGAAGTGAGATCAAGAAAATATCAGATCATGATGGCTTCTAATAAGGTGAAGATAAAATAGATGGTCATGTTTATACTTTACAGCAAGTGTGATAGAGAAAAAGAAAGGTTGACCTATGTGAGAATATTTGGG
>NW_021473905.1:0-228 GCF_001605985.2 Dendrobium catenatum | reverse complement strand
CCCTTACACTTTGTAGATATTTCCAAAATCTTTATGTTAAACACACTAGTATTAAGTTTGGTTGCAAATTAAACAACTAAAAAGATTTTCAATCTTTTTGAGATTTTTTTTCGGCAACTAAGAATATCAGAAGACTTTGACAAAATTTTGCTCGTAATTTTTTTTTTTCAATGTTGATTTTTTTTAGATATGTTGGATCTATTGTTCAGAGTGATGGTGAAATAGATG
>NW_021473904.1:0-749 GCF_001605985.2 Dendrobium catenatum | reverse complement strand
GCTTTGATCTTCCTCTCTATCTCTCTTCGTCCCTCTTTATCTCCCTCTCTCTTCATGTGATTTTAAGGGGATGAAATTCTTTCCATGTTCCTTGAGGCAATATAGGCACGAATGGCTTAGTTTGATTTTGATTAATCTTTATATTCATTTAATTTCATTTGTTCGATTGAATAGTTGGGAAAGATATAATGAGGCTCGTAAAGAGTCTAAAAAAGCAATATGCGATGCAAATAAATTAGCTTTTAATTATTTATATAATAGATTAGATACTAAGAAGAGCGAGAGACTTATGTATAAGTTAGCCAAGCTAAGAAATAGGAGAAGGATTTAGTTTAAGTGAAATGTATTAAGGATGAATATCAACAAATATTTTTATTAAAAGAAGGATATTCAACAATGGTGGATGAGATATTTTGATAAGCTTTTCAATGAAGTTTGTTAGAATATGATTGACTTTAGTGGCCTTAGCATCCTAAATGAAAATAGAGATTTTTATTTTTATCGACATAATAGTAAAATTAAAAGTTCGAGGGGGCTTTGTGCTTGATAATATTCCAATAGAGGTATGGAAATGCTTAGGAGATCAAAGAATTTCTTGGCTTACGAAACTTTCAATACTATTTTGAAGACTAAAAAGACATTAGATGAGTGGAGAGAGAGTGCTTATTCCTATTTTTAAGAATAATGATGATGCACAAGAGTGCGCAAAATCATCGAGGAATGAAGTTAATGTGTCATACTTTAAAACT
>NW_021473903.1:0-682 GCF_001605985.2 Dendrobium catenatum | reverse complement strand
TATCATATTGAAGAACTAGTTTGATAAGGCATAATCTGGATGTTATGCATATTGAGAAGAACTTCATGAATAATATTTTTAATATAATTATGGATGTTAAAGGTAAGAGTAAAAATAATGTCAAAGTAAGGATGGACATTAAAAAGTACTGCCAGCAAAAAAATTTGGTGTTAGTAACAACCACCGACGATAAGATAATGAAACTCAAAGCATCTTACTCTTTCACGTTAGAGAAAAAAAGATCAATATGTCAGTTTTTTAGAGGTTTAAAAATGTCTAATGGCTATGGACCAAATATAAGCCGATGTGTTGACTTGAAATCTGTGAGGTTATTTGGACTAAAAAGTCATTATTATCACATAATTATGGAGGTTCTTCTTCAGATTATAGTATGTATATTACTAGATTATATATCAAATTTTCTGACTGAACTTAACATTTTCTTCAAAGACCTATGTTCATCTAAACTAAGTGAAGATGCTTTACGGAGGAGCGAGGAGAACATACCAATCATCCTCTGTAAGTTAGATAAAATTTTTCCCCTGGATTTTTTGATTCTATGGAACATCTTCCAGTCCATCTACCTTACAAAGCTAAAGTTGGTGGACCTGTGCAATATCATTAGATGTATACTTTTAAAATGTAAAATATATTTTTATTAAGTTTTCAATATTTTTGAAAA
>NW_021473902.1:0-414 GCF_001605985.2 Dendrobium catenatum | reverse complement strand
GTGGCGTGGCATTGTAGATTATGGACGCCTTCTATCTGCTTACATGAGCGTTGTAGATCCGGTGGAGTTGAGGTCTTGATGTCATGAGGCATCTCCTCATCTTGATGTTGGCTCCCGTTTCTCAATCACCGGGGAGGGACTTTCTGGATTTTGAAGTCCACTGTTTTGCAGACTCCTTTTGAGATCATTAGTGTAGTAGACTTATTATTTTTTTATATTTTTGGATGCCATAATTATTTTCTTCCTAACATATTTTGCAGCATCTCAATCACCGCTGTCGTATGTGATATTTGTACTTATGTCCACAAGAGTTCGTTGTTCTTACGACATACCCATTGTTGTTACCCACAAGTATTCATTTGCAAAGGACCGCTGTATCCACTACGATCTCCTTTGATTGCTGGTCTCCAGTAT
>NW_021473901.1:0-318 GCF_001605985.2 Dendrobium catenatum | reverse complement strand
CATTATATGAAGTACATGATGAGAATACAAAGAGTCACTGTTGATGTGTTTGTCTGGTCTGAAGGACCATAGTTGATGGGCGATGTAAGTTGGAAGGATTATAGTTGATGGGCGATGTAAGTTGGAAGGACCGTAGTCGGCGGGCGACGGAGGTCGGAAGGACCGTTGTCTGACGACGGAGGTCAGAAGGACGACGTTAGCTAAAAGTCCAACATTGGATAGATGTCCGGCGAAAATCCGACGACGTGTAGAAGTCCAACGTTGGGTAGAAATCTGGAGATGAGTGGAGGTCCGGTGTCGGGTAGAAATCCGACGTTA
>NW_021473900.1:0-201 GCF_001605985.2 Dendrobium catenatum | reverse complement strand
GCTCTTCACCGAATCACCGCTGCTTGGTTGCTTTTCAATTTTGAAAATAGAATTTATGCGGCGCATCCAACGGCTCTCTTCAGCTCTTCTGACTTCTGTTGTTTTATGTGCCTTAATTAATATGATAATTAAAGTATTAAATGCAAGCGTTTCTAGGCTTCTAGCTGACTCTTGAGCGGCGAACAGCTGGCCTGCCGTGAC
>NW_021473899.1:0-330 GCF_001605985.2 Dendrobium catenatum | reverse complement strand
CACTTAACATACATATTACAATACTATTTTTATATTGTCATAAACGGTTAAAAAGTTATCCCAAATAAAATCTAATACGCAAAATAATTCTTAATAAAATAAAATATATCATATTGTAACTATTGGACAAACACTACTAGCCCAAATAGAACCCTAATTTTTTAAACAACAAAATCAAACTGCTAGAAAGAGACCAATGTAGCCTGGCTAATTTTCATAGTGGTTATTTGGTTGTAAATAAAATATCTTAACTTTTAATTTCTTATGTTTATTTGGTTGGTTGTGAAATAAACACCAGAAATAAAAATTTTTATTTACTTAGCTGTAAAT
>NW_021473898.1:0-241 GCF_001605985.2 Dendrobium catenatum | reverse complement strand
ATCCTATTACTGTAAGGAGATTTTGGTAAGGGACTTAAGGGTGTACGAGTCAGGTGCTAGGAGGAAGAGGCTTGATTCCTACCTATTGGCGAACAACTAATTCCCTCGAAGACTCACTGTATGTTGCATTTCACATTGATTTATATTTCTTTTATTTTTTTTTGTATTTGTTTTCTAATATTTGGGGCCTAGGATGTCGTGTAATTTATTTTTCTTTGTTGACTTAAAACCTTTAGGTGGA
>NW_021473897.1:0-398 GCF_001605985.2 Dendrobium catenatum | reverse complement strand
GGGCCTTAGTGACCTCATACAAAAATGAGGTCAACAGGACGATGTGACAAAATTTGGAAAACCAGGGAAAGATGGAGATGATCAGAGAGAGCCCACAAACAATAAAACCAATCTAGAAACAACAACAAAAAAATAAAAAAGATAAAACCAAACAAAGAATTTTTTTTGTAAGTTTTTGCAAAGCAACATATGATAAATTTCTTAAATAATTAAATTTTAAAGATTCGAAAGATCAATGAGTTAACAATGTCAAAATCTAAAAATAGTAGAATATCCAATCTTGTTAACCTTAGCTCGGACTTCTTTTAGGGCACAAATCGTCTTTTGAAAACAAATTGCCTAACTTAGAGTAAACAAATTAGGTAAAAAGAAGATCCATTCAAAACTTGCTCCAAAGA
>NW_021473896.1:0-324 GCF_001605985.2 Dendrobium catenatum | reverse complement strand
AAGGCTAGGTATTCTCTACCTTGGTTTCTCCAGTTCTCTTGTCTAACAGGTGTAAGTCTTCTATCAGCATCCTATAGACTTAAGGTTGGGTTATGCCCTCCCTTTCACTCTTAAGATTCTACTTCTATTAGGTCAACGCCAATGTGTGCAGCAGAAATTCCTTCTACCACACACATTGGAGGTCCATTTATTGACCTCATTTTTGTATGAGGTCACTAAGGCCCTTCCAAACCCCAGATCAATCCTAGATCCTAGGATCCACTCTAGACTTTAAGATTCTTTCCTAATGCCAGATCTTAGGGCCTACTCTAGAGCTTAAGATTC
>NW_021473895.1:0-317 GCF_001605985.2 Dendrobium catenatum | reverse complement strand
CTTATGCATGGCTACAATCACCACATTTCAAGACCTGCTGGATAGAGTGGCTAAATTTGAAAAGCTAAACTTGTCAAGATCAGAGGGCAACTCTGACAAGTCCAAGAAGCCCAAAACCTCGGAGACAAGGAGGAGTGAAACTTACTCTGCCTCCTCTCTCAAGCCGAATAGGGGGAAACAAGTAGTTTATAATGTAGATAAAGGCAAGCAACCAATGCAGTATGAAGAAAAACCAAAACAAGTCTACAACCCTAACCCCCAACCGAAGCTGATACTCGGAGGAAATGATAGGCCACGAACTTTTCAAAGCGGAGGGG
>NW_021473894.1:0-238 GCF_001605985.2 Dendrobium catenatum | reverse complement strand
CTTATTGGAAAAATTAGCAGCTTAGCTGTTTAGTTCCATATGCAGTAGGGAGGACCTGGGCTTTATTAGTTCTGAATTGATTTCATATTCTAAAGAATTATGGTGCTTCTCGGTGATAGCTGCGAGATAATTGTTGCTGTTGGTTGTGGTTGCTTCGGCAGCTGCCTGATTGCAAGTCTTGGTGGCTTCAAATCTGATTCTACCTGTTATCATTTTGATCACCTGGACGATGATGAAG
>NW_021473893.1:0-205 GCF_001605985.2 Dendrobium catenatum | reverse complement strand
TATTTGTTCAATCAATTGCTTTATTATATTTAATTTTATTCATTTAAATGTTGAGATTCTTAAATTATGCTTAAATTTGTTTAATTAGATGAATAAAATATAAAGAGTATTGATTAAGCAAATGTCAACCTAATTATTCATAAATTATCAAAATGTCCTAACAAAAGTGGAATTTCTCTATCAAGAAAACTTCTATTGATTTTAT
>NW_021473892.1:0-315 GCF_001605985.2 Dendrobium catenatum | reverse complement strand
TTCAAATGCGGGTGTTGTATCAATCTCAAGAGTTGTGGGAGATTGTAGAGAGCGGTTTTCAGGAGCCCGAAGTTGAGAGAGATTTGAATCAAAGACTTCTTCAAGAGTTGAAAGAAAATCGGAAGAAGCATCGGAAGGCTCTTTTCTTCATCTATCAAGCGGTAGATGAAATTATTTTTGAGAGGATCTCTACGGCGAAGACCGCGAAGGAGGCTTGGGATACACTACATGCTTCTTACAAAGGAGATGAGAAAGTGAAGATGGTACGTTTACAAACTCTACGAAGCCAATTTGATATGTTGAAGATGAAGGAGT
>NW_021473891.1:0-282 GCF_001605985.2 Dendrobium catenatum | reverse complement strand
TAAGGACCATCTTTGTGATGCATGTTAATTAGAAAAATAAGTGAGATCCTCTTTTAAGTCCAATAAGGATCTTAGAACCAGTAAACCTTTAGAAATTCTACACATAAATCTTTTTGGACCAGTAGGAACTGTAAGTCTAGGAGGGAAGGTATACGGATTTGTTATAGTGGATGATTTCTCAAGATTCACCTGGGTTAGATTTCTTTTTCATAAGAGTGAATCATTTGAGGAATTCAGAAATTTTTCAACTTGGATTCAAAGAAAACTAGGATGTGAAATAAT
>NW_021473890.1:0-3096 GCF_001605985.2 Dendrobium catenatum | reverse complement strand
CTGAGGTCGTGGTGGTGGTGGGCGCTGTGGTACTGAAATAACCATGGGCCTCTTGCCCCTATCAAGAGCATCAGAAGTACTATGAACCTCTCCCTTTCTAGGAGGTGGTACCCCGAAAAACTCCAAACGCTGAGGTCTACTGGGGGTTGACTCTCAACCTTAGGAGGGACTGCACTGGGTATGCTGTCCTGCAGGATAGTGACTTTAGTTAAGAATTTATAAAAGGTTCGGATGCCTTTCAGATAAGGAGCAATGGGACCATCAATGTTCTTCAACAGAATCTCAACTGCATGCTGCTCTTGCAGTTGAGGTTCACACTGAAGACTAAGGTTTCTCCACCTAACTATATAGTTAGGTAGAGACTCATGGGGGCGCTGTTTGGTCTCTACCAACTCACCAACAGTCACTCTATGCTCTGTACTAATGAACCTCTGCATAAATAGCTGCTCCATCTCAGCAAAAGTGCTAACTAAATTGCTAGGGAGATCGGCATACCACTCAAATGCCACTCCCCCTAAACTACTAATAAACAGTCTAAGCATCAAAGCATCATTTCCTCCAATGTTACAACATATGGCCCGATACTGAGCCACATGTTGTCTTGGGTTCCCAAACCCATCCAAAACTCGAAAATGTGGAGGAACAAAACCAGCGGGGTAAGGCTCCCGCTCATACTCTACCGGGTAGGGGCGACCTCTACTAACAGAATCTCCAGACTTCCTAGAAGCAATAGCCTGATCAACCCTCTGTGCAATCATGTCTTGAATCTGAACTGGTGATAACTGTACTGACTGACTATGGACTGGCACACTCAAAGATGCTGGTGGGGGAGACATCGAAACTACCCTCTAAACTCTATCAACTCTAACAGGCTCTGGGGCTGGCGACTGTGGTGTTACTGGCTCGTCTCTAGATGTACTAGGAGTAACTACATCCATAACATGGGGTGTTGCCCCCAACGCCGTCAACTGGGCGGTCATCGCCGCCATAGCTCTAGCCATCTCCGCCATCTGAGTCTGCAACTGCAACACCGTGACATCCGTATCTACTGAACGGGGAGGTCCACCTTGTGCTGAGGTGGAAGGTACATCAGCCTCCCCTTACTCCTCTAAATCATCGTACTGCTCATGCTGCTCATCTGACGTGCCTCGTCTCGTGACAACACAAACACGGTGAATGGGAATGTCTTCGTCTGACTCCTTTGTAAGCAAGTCATCATCGGAGAGGGTCTGACAAAGTGCATCTATGTACAGACCCATAGGAAAAGAAATTCTAAGGGGACTAGAAGCAGCAATTGGCTCCACTCGAGCCGGGGCACTACTATCAACATCTACTGCATCATGACTCATCTGAAATGGTACTGACACTGAAGGGACTGTGTCAACTCTACAAATCGTACCAACAGTCTGCTCTGTCTCGACAGGCTCATCCACCTACCGACGTCTCCAAACCCATCTACTACGATGGGACCCGGCAGGAACATCTAACTGAGTGGAGGGGGCAACAACAACTGACCCATGCTGGGATCGGACAGGCTCTAACTATGGGCGACATCCATGACGGCGAGGGCGTCGTCCAACAGCAGGGGCACCTGTCTGAGGTCTATCAGTGGGAACAACTCTAGTCTGCTGTCGTGGTGGCTGTCCTCTCTGCCACCGGTAACTCTGTCTAACTGACTGCCGCTGTAACTGAGCGTGCACCTGAGATATCTGGTGGATTAACCTCTCCTCGCTAACACAATCTCTACCACGCGCTAAATGGATAATGCCTCGGATCCTCCGGGTGAGGGTCCGAGCGACAGTATCCCTAGGGACTCGAGCGCGAGGAAGAGTAGTGGGGACAGGAGGGGCTACTGCAATACGGGCAGCGTCCTCCTCATCACCACTATGCACTAGAGGGGAAAAGCATCCTCCATGGACTGCGTCGATCTTAGGGGCAACTACAACATCCGAGACTGGGGTAACTACTTGTCTATGTGGCTCCCGCTGTAAGGGAACCATCCTCTGCTGAACCGCTCCTGCTGAGCCACAGAATCTGCCATCCGCTGAACTGCCGCATCGGATGCCGCTAGGTGTAATATTCTGCTCCTATTCCTCCTAGCCCTTCTCCCAAGGCCGGAGGTAGAGGAAGAAGCTACATCAGTACCCACAGGGTGTACTGGATGAACAAGAAGTACTGACTGAGGGGGTGTCGGGGTCTCCTCGGTAATCTCAGGGTGAGACAACCGGGTGAAAACAGAATCCCGATGAGTAGGAGGTGGAGGAAGCTCGGCCTGAGAAACCCTCTTCCTCGAAGTGGAAGGAGAAGGGGAGACCCGAGCACGAGCAGCCTCTACCGGAACGACAGGTAAGGGAACTGCTACTAGCTACCGGCGCTGAGGGGCCGGTGCTACGCGAACAACAGGAGCGACAGGCGCTGGCCGCCTGATCGCTGGACGAACAGGGTAAACAGGGAGTGGCCTAGGCACTGGCTGCCTAACCACCGGGCGCACTGGCTGCGCACGAACAGCAACAGGATGAGCAGGTGCCCGGGCAGGCAGCCGAGCAACTGGTCGTCCGAACTGTCGCATGGCTGTGCGTCCTCTCCATTAAGGGGGAGAGAAGGCAGCAGCCTCAGAGGGGGTCGGCCCGCCAAGAGTGACGTACGCCAAGTCAGTAAAAGAACTGAAGGTAATTCCCCCCGCAGGTGGGCTCGACAGCAGGGACTCAGGGAGTGTCACCCGCGAGTCAGAGCCAAAGTAAAAAGTAACAGAAGGGCCGGAGTACGCCATTGCACTGTCTTGCAAACATAAACAATAAGAATTAGCGTAAACAAGAGAACCACCGGAAAGAACGAGAAGGAAAGAAACAGAGTAGCCTATAAAGGCTAGAAAAGGAAGAACCTAATCTAAGGAACACTAAACCCGGAGTGCACACAAAAAGGAGATAATTTAACACCCAAGATGGAGAGAGAAACCATGTCCCACTGTGGTCGCCAGAAATCTGTGGGTCTCCGAAAGGATTCTGCTCAGGTGGTTCGAATGCAAAGAGTACGATCATACCATCTAGTAGGACAAAATTTTCGTAGACCTTTACAATCGACACAAGCAGGCCAATG
>NW_021473889.1:0-238 GCF_001605985.2 Dendrobium catenatum | reverse complement strand
GAAACAACACCACCATGAGGCCGCTTCCACAAGTCACAGACATATTTAGCCGTAAGAAGCCTGTGCAACAAAGACTCAGGATCATTGAGAAAGTTCCACGCCACTCTTGCACGCAGAGCACTCTGCCACCTGCAAAGATCACGAAAGCCCAACCCTCCCAGCGCCTTAGGCCGGCAGAGCTCCTCCCAGGCAATATAGTGCATACCTCGGGTACCCGACTCCTTCTGCCATAAAAACG
>NW_021473888.1:0-279 GCF_001605985.2 Dendrobium catenatum | reverse complement strand
AACTCCTGAAGTATTAGTGGAATAAGTGAAGAGGTTATAGGTAAAACCAACCTTCCTTTATGTAACAAGAGCTGATCCTCCACTGTATATCCTGATGGTATGTCTTCCCCTTTTTTATGGCCTCTCTGAATCTTCCCAATTCTTCAGTAGTCATATTTTTTGTCCTCAATTTACCCCAATCCACTAATTGAGGCACAGAAGTAGCAATAAGTTGAGAGCATTCCACCTTCCTGGATAGGGAATCAGCAGCTTTATTCTCCAATCCTGGCTTGTACTGAA
>NW_021473887.1:0-242 GCF_001605985.2 Dendrobium catenatum | reverse complement strand
AACTTCAGCGTTACTCCTATCACCGTGTTATAAAATTGTATTTCATGTTGTTATTTACTTCCTCGTTCGAACATAACTTTTAAATGTATTTCTAGTTGTTATGTTGATGATTAATATCCATGTTCGTGATTGTTGTTTAACTTGTAATTCGTTATATTACTTTCGCTCGTTTTCTTCAAATCTTTTATTTAAAAAATTTCATTTAATATTATTATCTTAATGACAAACTAAGTTGCATATAC
>NW_021473886.1:0-246 GCF_001605985.2 Dendrobium catenatum | reverse complement strand
CTCCTTCGACGACACTTCCTGTCGAATCGGAAGTTACACATTTTGAACGGAAGCAACAAGGGAGCTCGTCGTCTGTGAAGGTAACCTGCTCCCGTTCGTGCGCTTCTTGGACCCAATCCCGTGAACTTGCCAAAGCCAGAGAGAGGGAGGAGTGGGAGAGATTAACTTGTTAATTAAATTTAATTTTAATTAATTGTAATTATATTTATCCTAATTAATTTTAGTTATTATAATTAATTATAAATA
>NW_021473885.1:0-307 GCF_001605985.2 Dendrobium catenatum | reverse complement strand
ATGTTGGAGAAATTACTAGTGGTGTAGAAAAGTTGGGAAAGGGAGTAGAACAACAAAATGAAGGAATAGGAGAAGTTACCCAAGGAGTAGAAATTTTGACTTGGATGATAGGGTTGGACCTTCACACACTTTACCTAGGGATTGGAGATACTCTAGAAGTCACCCCAAGGATTTGATCTTAGGAGACCCTTCTAGTGGAGTCAAGACTAGACATGGACTTAGGAAGGAAGTAAACCACTCAGCTTTTATTTCAATGACTGAACCCACCAAAATTAACCAAGCCCTTACTGATGAGTTTTGGATTTTA
>NW_021473884.1:0-272 GCF_001605985.2 Dendrobium catenatum | reverse complement strand
TAATCTTCATATCCAATATATAAAAAAATATATATTTAGACATTTTGGGGAGTTCCTTGCAAAGAAAAAAAAAATAAAACCAAAGTAAACTCACTACCAAATTAAGAAAGACTTGTAAAGGGATTATTTAAGATGGCAAAATTACTCTATATACCATGGGTGATGCAGACAACATGTTCACAAAGAACTAAAGAGAGATTTGAGAGGAAAAGTGAAATCAAACAAGATAAGTAACATCAAGCTAGGTAGGAGAGGTGCTCAGGTGAGGGAGT
>NW_021473883.1:0-311 GCF_001605985.2 Dendrobium catenatum | reverse complement strand
AATTAAACTCAGAAGCTGCTACGCCACGCCACCGGATCTGCAACAATAATACGAGCAGACAGAAGGCGTCCACAAGACTACAATGTCACACCACCGGATCTGCAACATTCGTACAAGAAGATAGAAGGCATCTATTCCAAGAATATCCCCGCACGTGCACAATAGTTTGTATACACATAGGTACACTAAAAAGGGAAAATACAATCCAAACCCGCAAGGGCCCCGACGAGCGTGTTATTGGTACACACGTGACGTCTAGGGATGCTACGCGGGTTGACAAATGAATTCAGGTTCGAAACCGATCCTTCTAT
>NW_021473882.1:0-460 GCF_001605985.2 Dendrobium catenatum | reverse complement strand
TTATTAATTTTGATTTTTGGAAAATTCACATGTCTACTTTCTTGCAAGCAATTGATTTTCGAATGTGGCAAATGATTTTAACTGATTATTCTGTACCGTCACGTATTATAGATGGAATTAAAACTAATATTCCTTTTAATCAATGGAGTAAAGAAGAACAAATCAATGCTCAATTGAATGCTAAATCATTAAACTATTTTTTTGTGCATTAAATTCTGAAGATTTTATGTTTGTTTTCACATGCACTACTGATAAGAAAATTTGGGATAAATTACACACTTTATACGAAGGCACTAGTGAAATCAAGCAATCCAGATTTAATATTTTAATGCATGATTATAAAGTATTTTGCATGAAATCTTATGAGACGATCTTAGACATGTATACTAGATTTATTCAAATTGTAATATCATTGTATGCTTTAGGTAAAGAGTATTCAAACCTTGAAAAAGTTAATAAA
>NW_021473881.1:0-503 GCF_001605985.2 Dendrobium catenatum | reverse complement strand
TTCTCCATCATCCCTTAGACTTCGCATGCTGGTTGTTCTGATCAAATGTCTTAGAGAGATTATTTCCTTTTACTATTTCTTCCATTTGGACACCGTTTATGCGCTCAAGTGGTTATTTTTTTTATGATGATTAATGGTTACATTGGCTTTTACTTGATTTGTGCAAATATATAAGCACTTAATGCTTAGCATGGGCTTTATAACTCAAATTGTAACTTTCAAAAGCATCTTTCCCTACATGCATATGACCCTTTTTTTTTAGAGGATTTGGGATGTTTCTTCTATGTCATATTTGGGAATGAAAGGTTTTGTCTTTTTCTTACAAAGTGAATATTTGGAATGCTCTTCTGTGAAGTTTTAAAAAAGGGGTTCTTGTTGGAAGGTGGCTCATGTACAAAAATTTTATATTTGGCAAAGTTTCGACATTAAAGAATGCTTACATTCAAGATCATATTACAATATCATGGGCACTTTCAAAGAAGAGCAAATTTTATTAGAAAGTT
>NW_021473880.1:0-360 GCF_001605985.2 Dendrobium catenatum | reverse complement strand
AGAAATTATATTTTAAAAAAATTATAAAATATTTAAGATATGCGTGTCGGACACGCGTGTCCAATTAGTTTTTAATATTTTTTAAATCGGACACGTTTTCGGCGTGTCGGAGGAGTGTCGGACAAGTGTCGTGTCGGACACGGTGTCGGACACTGCACGCCTCTTTGAGGAGAAGTGTCGGTGCATCATAGTATTTTAGTGATAAAAACTAAGAGAACTATTATTATGGCTTTTTTCTATGCTTAGGGGTGTAAAATAACAGATCTAAAATTTTCAGCATTTTCAAATATCAAAAGCAATGTGGCATGATAGCAGCTCTGCATCTCTACTAATCAATTTTTTTAATACTCCTATTAATGA
>NW_021473879.1:0-204 GCF_001605985.2 Dendrobium catenatum | reverse complement strand
GGTTTTACCGATTTCTTTGTCTGTGATTTTACCGGCAGGGAATCCATTGATTGCTCGACAGTTTTGTTTGTGTGAGATCGAGATTTCTGGCAAGAAGTGGAAATCGAGTTTGATTCGATTGCCGATTTCTTCGTATGATGTAATTTTGGGCATGGATTGGTTGAGTCCGTATGAGGCTCAGATAGACTGTCTGAAGAAGCAAGT
>NW_021473878.1:0-245 GCF_001605985.2 Dendrobium catenatum | reverse complement strand
CAGTCAATTATGAATTAATTAAACACAAATATGATGTTTACAATAATGTCAAATGCAAGTCGATTAAATTAATGAAAATTCAATTGAAACGAATGCTAAAACAAAGCAGGCTTGTTCAAACATTATGATTCTTTCTTCTTCTTCTTCTTTTATTCAATTAGACAGGTAAGCTAGATAGTGTAGTTTAATTTTGAAAAATAATTTTGGCTTCTTTAAAATCCTTCATATATATATATATATATTAG
>NW_021473877.1:0-1395 GCF_001605985.2 Dendrobium catenatum | reverse complement strand
TTGTAAGTTTGCTGAAAAATTCCCATTTGAATATGCCACGAGATTCGTGCTTGATCAAGGCAATTTTTTAGGACGTATCAATCATATTTTTAGACCTTATTGAAAATACTTCAATATTAGGCTCCGACTTCTTTCCTTTTTTTACTTTTGATTCATTTATCTGCTTAATAAATAAATCTTAAATATAAAATAAATTTATAAACACATTTTAATCAATAAATAGTATAACTATTAATTCAGCTATGGTTACAATCAAATTATTCCACTAACCATTGCTTTGATCTCATTTTTGTCACGCCCCATAATTTAAAACAGAAGAATTTTATTTTATATTCCCTATATTATCTTTCTCTCTTTATTATGCTTTTATCTTTTTAATTCTTTAACAACCATATCATTAACAATTTGATTATTAGTAGCTAGAGCTGACTAATTGCATTTAGGGATATAACAATCGAGAAAACATAATAATATTTCCATCGTCCATATTTATATTATGCTTTAAAATCTATAATCCAAAAATATATATCCAATAGCCAGAAAAGGCTACAAAAGAATACATAAAATCAAAGACCTAAAAATAAAACTAAACTAATATCAGTCTACCACTGCAAGCTCTTTGTTTTTACCTGAAATCATATAAAAATCACATGATAAGTACATATCCTATAAAGTTACTAATTGAAATAATTAAATAAATTTAAAGAGAAACAATATGTTATAATTCATGTAAGAAAATTAATATATATATATTATGTACTAGTCACCTATATCCATTTATCAGTCTATTACATATCACATCTCAGTTTGTCAATTATATCGATTATATACATTATTAGTCCCGATCTCACATCAATCTTTATTAATTAATTAATCAGTTTCATTCATCCAATCAATCCCATTAGTTGTTCAATCTTATTAGTCGATTAGTTATATTAGTAAATCAGTTATATCAGTATTCTTATTATATATCAGTACAATATATCATATATCGATATTATCAGTGCTCTTATCATTTATCATATATTCAGATGATGATATATTAATATTCATCATATACTTATGACTCCCGTACCAATCTTCAGCTCTTTATATCTCTCAATTAGTAAATCATATAGATCAATCTCCAAATCCTTATGACTTTCATAAGTAAATCATGTTGTTCTTAAAGATATCGTGCAGGATTATCATATCATATTTGATATCAATCAATACATCCTCTCACAACACCTTATGGTGTTTCATATTAGCCTTTCATCTTCCTAATTCTATACGTATATATCAAATATTTTGTTCAATCTTATCAGATTCATATAAGTATCAGTATCACATTCTAATATATATCAATCATTTCAACTTATTTCATTTCAATATTATCATATTAAATCATAATAC
>NW_021473876.1:0-270 GCF_001605985.2 Dendrobium catenatum | reverse complement strand
CGATGTACTCAGCTTCAGCAGTGGAAAGAGCAACATAGTTTTACTTCCTACTAGACCAAGAAACCAAAGACCGTCCAATGAATTGACATGTTCCTGAAGTGCTCTTCCTATCCACCTTGCATCCTGTAAAATCAGAGTCAGAAAATCCAATAATCTCAATAGAAGTTCTGTGTCTAGGGTACCAAATCCCTAAGCCTTGTGTCCTCAAAAGATATCTAAAAATTCTCTTAATAACAGTCAAGTGGGACTCCTTAGGGTCAGCTTGAAATC
>NW_021473875.1:0-256 GCF_001605985.2 Dendrobium catenatum | reverse complement strand
CTATTAAGGAAAAGGTTATCCTCAATAGACACAAGACATGGGATGAAGGAAAAATCCCTAGCTAGGTCAGGAGTGAAATTGTTGTTAAAAAGGTTTTGAAAATGCCCAATCGCTAGATTATTAATATCCATAGGGTTGTCAGTAAGAGAACCATCCTCCTTTTGGATTTTACTGATATTATTTTTCACACGTTTTCTCTTGACAAGCGCATGAAAAAACTTAGTATTCCTATCTCCCTTAACCAAATTTTTAGCAG
>NW_021473874.1:0-1320 GCF_001605985.2 Dendrobium catenatum | reverse complement strand
TTAAATTAGGCTCTCCTAGATTTAAGGACATGACGTGTTTACTGCTTTTATATGTTTCCAATGCATTATTATCTTGAGGGTTAGTGTAAAACTCCATTTAAACCCATACAACGTAGTGACACCTTAAGGACCCGTCTAGCGAACTTAGAAAATTTTTAGGGGCTAGGAGAGATCACTGATTGACATGAAAACCTCCACACTTGAACTTAGAAACATCATAAACCTTCTAGAATTTTCTATGAATTTTTAGGGCTTATTAGACCACCTTAGTTAACCAACCCTAATTAATTTGCTAAATAAGGCCCCGAGACCTTCAGAAAATTGCAATAAATATATTTTAAGTCAGAAAATTTCACATAATACTTCAAACTGACCAAAATCGGATCCTTGAATTTAGATAAATAGGGCTCCTCAGTTTGATTCTAGGTTGACCCTTAATTTGATCATAGGTGGAAATTACCTTTTTGCCCCTAATAATTCATTAAATATTATTAAAAATCTCAAATTTTCTCCAAACACTTGGGAACACTTCCTCTGGTCATTCCTGACCTTTGGGAGTGATTCCAATCAGTTTAGATCTAATTTAGATCAAAACGATAAAAACAGCCCTTTATTAGGAAATTTGGAAAATTCTCTTAAATACCCTGAATTTAGAAAATTCATAACTAATTATAAAAAATTCCAAATTAGGCAAACTCACTTGTATTGGACTCTAATTAATGTCTAGTATTTATTAAAAATCTTAGATTTCTAGAAAATGGACTAGATTAGAAAGTCAACTTTTTGGTCAACCGTAGTTTATTTAGGGCCCGAAACTTAGAAAATTCATAACTTTGACCAGAAAACACCGATTTCAGTGCACTACCTGTCTAACTACTCGTGTTAAGGTCTAGTATTTTTCTAAAATATTAGGAGACTCAAAACTAACCTATTTCTTATAGTGACCTTTTGGACCCTTAGCTTAGTTCTTAGGACCCGGAACTTTCTAAAACTGGCTAATATCACTTAAACTTTAAACATCATTATCCCAAGCTTTTAAAACTGATCAACAAACTAAAACAATTAAAATGCATCCTAATTCACTAATATTTGAATTTCAACTAAAATATCCTTTTCAGACCCCAACAAACCTGAACTATATATAACTTTAACTAACTTCCCTGCTTAGGACCTATCCAAACCACAACAGCCTTACACACACATAGAATTGTTTGCTAGGGCACTACTTCTAGATCTAGGTTAGGCCGCTGGATTTTATTTTTCTGCTGTGTGCCGGAGCTTTCTGTGGTTTTCATTGCATGCTGTTTGAAAAATGATTGG
>NW_021473873.1:0-260 GCF_001605985.2 Dendrobium catenatum | reverse complement strand
AAAATCATCAGTAGAAGAATCAATGAATAGTAAAAAAATCCATAATGCTCAATAAATCAATAAATACATCAATCCCATCATATCTGAAATATCAGTCAAATCCATAGGGAAAATATCGTATCAGTAATGTTAGTTAAATCAAAATCATATTGATTGAATCAATCAAATCATTAATAAATAAATCATCTCCAGTCAGTACTATCAATCAGTATGAAATCTTATGAAACAATCAATCAATACATCGTAAGAACAATTGAAAT
>NW_021473872.1:0-241 GCF_001605985.2 Dendrobium catenatum | reverse complement strand
TTTATACTTGAAAACTATTTTAAGAAGCAGTAAGAAATCCATCCCAAATCAAACAATAGAATAACATGAAAGTGCAAGATCAAAATTCCCATAAATATATTAATGATAAGAGAGTGGCAAAGGAAAAGGAGGATAAAATATTTTTTTTAGAGCAACATAAAAATAAGAAAGCATTCACAAATGAAATCATTGTGAATTTTGTTGTCATCATGGGAGCATTTGCAAGAGCCCTCTCCTTCGA
>NW_021473871.1:0-477 GCF_001605985.2 Dendrobium catenatum | reverse complement strand
GAGAAAACAATTGCACTGAAGGCGCACAAATCAGATTTTGAATCTTCCAGGTCTGAAAGCGATGAAGTTTCCTTCATCATAAGGCAATTCAAAAGCTTTCTAAGGAAAAAATGAAAGCATCATCAAAATTGGAGAAAAGGTAAGGATCATAAACATGTTAAAGGATCTTCTGATGTTGTTTATTTTGAATGCAGAAAGCCTAGACATGTGAGAACTAATTGCCCTACGCTTAAAGATCACTCAAGCAAAGGAAAGGGTGAGGAGAAACCTAAGCCAAGGAAGGACAAGATGAAAGTTCAAAAAGCATTTTGGGCGGATTCGGCATCGGATTCATCAGAGACAGAACCAGAAGATGAGACATCAAAATTGTGCTTGATGGCAGACTACAATCTTGATCAAGAAGAGGTATGTGAACTTTCTGACGATCAACTTCTTGAAGATTCAGAAAAAATTCATGCATCATATAGGAAATTAAAG
>NW_021473870.1:0-280 GCF_001605985.2 Dendrobium catenatum | reverse complement strand
TAGCCGCGTCTCCGTTGAGGTGACCGGCGTCGGTCGGAACCAGATACCGGCAAGGTATCGTCTTCGTGTCTACGGCACTCGATGGCAGAAGGATTGGAAGGTATCGGAGGTGGTGGAGCGCCTGCTCAGGCTCAACGAATAGGACGATGTCGACGTTGTCCTCAATTGCTGGGTCGGCCGCTTTGCGAAGAAGAAAAATGCCGATTTGCAGCGGAACGAAGAAAGGTCGCGTTATGGCATTTACGGCATTTTTGCGCTGGAAATTGCTGAAAGCAGCGGA
>NW_021473869.1:0-3491 GCF_001605985.2 Dendrobium catenatum | reverse complement strand
GAACAAGCTTTTCCCTCTCAAATTCTCCGATTTAACAGAGACTAAAGAGGATGTTTCTAATGGCATTTTGTGCCTGGGGTGAGTACTAATAATGTTGATGACCTGCTAGAGTTTTCTTTATAGGACATGCATTGTGTCGTAGCCACAACAAAGACTAATCAGAATTGATAAAAGATCATTATTTCACCACCTATTTCACAAAATGGAAGAAATCCTACAAATTGATCATTTATATTGAAATTGTATGAATGCAGTTTCTTAATTGATTATAGTATTACTGAGGATAAATCCTGTAAATAGATTACCAAAGGTGAATTTGTATGAACACAGCTGTTAAATCATGTTTAAATTGATTTCCAATTTTCTTAAACATTGCTGTGCTCTTCGAGAATCAACTCAGCCCAGCAATTAAAAATATAATTGTGTTGCAAAACCAACTATGCCCACTTCAAAATATTATGCTGTGCAGCAAATTCAAAAAGCAACAGGGCTCAAACCATATGTATTTCACATGCTTTGAGAAGCTTCAGGAATGTTTTATGATTTATGATTGCATTTCCCTAATAATTAGAAGCAGAAATTAAGGCATCTTTATTTGTTGTTCATTTCTATTCTGCTAAGGAAGGCGCAAGATCTTTGCGCAGGCATTCTTTTACAATAAATCTCTCCCACTAAGCAAATAAGGCATTTTTCCAAATGATAATAAAAGCACCTACATGCCACATCTCCACAAGAAGAGTAACAGGCAATAGAACGAAAAAGGACACCGTCTAGATTATCTTACCATCCCCTCAAAAAAGAAAGGCAACCGTCATCTTCATGGTGGTGATGATGGTGGTAATACATCTGAGAAGGAGGTTGAGGCGGGGGTGGTCCCGGCTGGCCATAGTCATCATTGAAGTAGCTCTGATAGCCCGGAGGCGGAGGAGGCGGAGGATAAAACCCAGAGGAAGGCGGAGCAGGACCAGGATAAGCGTACCCTGCTTGAGGTGGCGGTGGAGGGTACGGATGGCTATACCCTAAAACAAACCAAATAACCCAAATCATCATTTTTCTCCTTTAAAATACCAATTAAAATCAACACACAACAAAACCAATCGGCAAGGACGCCAAAGAACACAAAGGCATAGCATAACTTGGGGAAAAGTACTAAATCGAACAAATGCCAATAATGCTGGCATGACCGGGTGTGAAAACGAAATGAAATTCAGAAACTTCGTTCAATTGGACCAAAAATCAGTTATCGAAATCTCAAACCCTTCATTTCCTTTCCGTATACGAATCAAAACACCAAATTAGAAAAGTCGTAAGAAACCCTAGAAAAGAGAGCAGATGGCAGGAAAAAAAATCAAAGAAAAGATGAATAACGAAAAGAAAGTTGGCAGGGCATCGAACTGCCTGGTGGAGGATAGGAAGTTGGGGCTTGCTGGTAGCTCATGTCTGCTTCGCCCTTCTCTCTCTCTCTCTTCCACACTCGCAAACGCTCACTCGTCGTGTTTCGCACCCCCGATCGCCAAATATCCGACTATAACGAAGGGATGGTCATTTCCCAAAAAAAAAAAAAAATTTTTAAATGAAAGAAAAAATTTCCCAAAAAAAAAAGGGATGGTGCAGAATGAGGAAGGAGTTGATTGCACCGACCACCTTTAAGGTTTGAACCCAAGGCTTACTATTGCAAAGGCCGACATTTTATTTTATTTTATTTTATTTATGAGAGCGACTTTAACCAACTAGCTTAAAAAAGAGCGACATCGTACCCATCCTTCGTCACGAAGAAAAGCTACCTCCAGATAGGCACAACGGCTCCTCAGTCATCATCACATCTCTCCCCATTTACACAATTCAATTGAGATAAGGATGAAACTTATTTCTTTATTTTTTATGAAAAATCAAAAGATAAAAATAATTTTTGAATATTATATAATCACATTTTACTTCTTTGGGATAATGGCCTAAATATTTTTTTAAAAATGATTAATTTAATTCACATTAAATAGTCAAACAAATAAATTGTTATTTTTATATAATAGAAAATATTTTCATTCTTTTAAAAAAAATTAGTGGCTAATTCAATCTTTTTTCTTTGAATTAAGATTGTGGCCTCAGTCCAAATGAATTTTGACAGTATCTATTGATGCATTATCAATTAATTGGGTCAGGTTTAGAAAATTGAAAAAAAAATCAATTAAATAGCCAAATCATAGGGCATTTGATAAAAATTTATTTTTTTTTATTCATTCAAAGTTTATTTTTAACTTATGCATTTTTTATTTGATATTAATCTTCTTCTACTTTTTAAATTGATTTTTTTAAAATATAGATTCTTATAGAAGAATTTCATTATATTATAACCACAAAAAGAAGAGATGAATCAAATAAATTATCATAAATTTGAGAATATTAACTCTTTTTTTATTATTTAAATATAGAATATTTTTTAAATTTTAGAATTAATAATTATTTTAAGCATATATTTTTATTTTTTTATAAATGTTTCTTTTTTAATTTTATTATAAATTCAATAATTATTATATTATTTAAATAAATATTAAATAACTTTAAGATCTGTTGTATAATCATAATTAAGGTTTCGTTTGAGACTGCTTTCGCACTACTTTCTAAAACAACTTTTTAGTATAAAAATTTCTAGTTTAAAATATTTGTGTACTAAAAAACAGGAAGAAAGCCGCCCTAAATATAGTCTAAATCACATTTAAAACTTAAATGACCCATTTAACATTAAATACTCTTTCTAATGTGATTTTTAAGATCTTGAGCTTGTCAAGTTTTCATGGGCTAAAACAAATCATGATTGGTGTTTGTACAAATATAATGAACTTTGCATTAATTATTATAATGCAAAAATCATCCATCCATCCAAAATTAAGTTTTCATGCACAAACATGATGTAGACAAATTGTGATCATAAAATATTTATAAAAACTTATAAGACTTTTGCCAACTAAATTAATGAACACAAATTTTTCCTTCTAATCCTATAGGGTGAAGGCAACTTCATATTCTACCTCTTTTTATTACTTATTATGGGCCTCTGAAAGGATGTTGCTCACGTGATTAGAATGCAAAGAGTATGATCACACTATCCCTAGGATAAAATGGTCTTAGGCATTTACATTCTACACAAGTAGACCAATGAAAGAGCAGATGGAATCATACATATGATTATTCATGGAGAATAGTGGATGTCACCTATACATCTTAACGAATAATACAATATATGACTTGATAATCACAAACTTTCCCCCATTTGATGCATCAGCTTATATGGGGTTTAGTTAATATGGGTGTCAGTTTTCCAAGGGCATAAGCCCCCGTGGTTCATAAGCATTAGCCTAAGAATACTCTCAATTGGGGATGTTATTTTATTCTCTTTTTGGCTTGGCACATAATAGGATTTATAAACTGTCATAATCTAAAGGAAGGTAGGCTCAATTGGGCTATTCAACATATAATGATCATATAACCACTCA
>NW_021473868.1:0-304 GCF_001605985.2 Dendrobium catenatum | reverse complement strand
AAGTTAAAAAGTTGAATTTTAGTTTTGGAATCGAACATGACATTAAGAACGATATACCATCTCAAAAGGAGAGAATATCATTCACTAATTGGTTCAAATTACAAAACTTTAACTTTATCCTTACTATCGTAGTCAAACTCAAGAAAGAATCACATTTTACTCCAAAGGATCAAAATGGAATTTAATCGAGTGTTTGACTATGCTAATATGGATTAACGATCATTAATTTCTTAATCAAAACCACAAGAATAATTGGTATATCTCTTCGAAGAGAGAAGATATCAATCATTATCGATCGTTTGAA
>NW_021473867.1:0-260 GCF_001605985.2 Dendrobium catenatum | reverse complement strand
CTGTCGGACCACCACCTGATGCTAGAGTTTTGCCGGACCACCACCTGAGGCCCTACGTTATGTCGGACCACCACTTGACACGCTGAGTTCCACTGGACTACCATCTAACGCTTAGAGTTCTTTCGAGCCACCTATGGACACTAGGGTTCTACTAACGGACACCCAAACTTTCAAGTGACGCCAGAATTCTTCCAGATCACCGGGTGACCCTGAAGTTCCACAAGACCATCAAGTGACACCGGACTTTCATTTATCCATGA
>NW_021473866.1:0-1821 GCF_001605985.2 Dendrobium catenatum | reverse complement strand
TAGGTTTTATGTCCATCTGATTTCTAAAACTTGATAGCATAAAGTAGCTTAAGAAGTGAGAATTAGTCGCCATATCATATAGACTTGTTATTTCCCACTGAGTTGCACAAACCACATTTCATATTACTTATTTTACTTGATTCATCCATAGTATTTTTATAGCGATTAACTCGTGGTCTACTAGATTGTCTCTTGAAATTTGGTGGAGCAATGGGTGTACCCCAAGGTACGTGTTGTGAGACATCCATGTATCTCGATCAGGAATGTTGTGAAATTCACCACTATAAGTTTTTTTTGTAGTAATTTAAGGTTTTATACTCTACATCTATAAATAAATTGATCGTTAAATATGACTCCTCCCAGCTACCAAAGACAGCCACCATCGATCAGAGTTTTAACAGCTAAATATAGAGTTCAACATCTTAAATTTTTAAGAAATTTTATAACACATATAGATAAAAGAGGAGTGCAAGATTTATAAGAGATGCTATAGGGTTTTACATTAAAACCCCATGAAAGGAAAAAAAAAACTATTAGGCATGATCCAATTAAAATAATTTTTAGATGTTGGTGGTTTATAGATAGTAATATGTTGATAGTGGCCTAAGGACCATAATTGAGCTACGATGGTTAGAAAGACCATAATCGACCAATGATAGAGGTTGAAATACCATAATCAAGTGACAGTGATCTAAGGACTTTAGCGTGAAGTGGGGGTGGGCACTTTGTGTGAAACTTCTTAAGTAAAAAGAAGTTAAACTTATAAATACCGAGTTGTTTTTTGATGTAATAGTAGAAATTTCATTAAAGAAACTTCGCGGTTAAGCCTGCTCATCTAGAAGAAATCCTAGGATGGATGATCTCCTGTAAAGTTACACCAACATGACAAAATTGTGATCCCTTAATCCAAAATGGACAATATCTCGATAGTTAAGAGTTTGGGCTGTTACAAATGATATCAAAGTAATACACCAACTGTAAGATGAGAACTAAGTGTCATACGAGACAAAGTGCTATGCCATGGTAGCCACCTCTTGAACCTTGTTTGGTACAAAAATTTATGTGGCAAGCTAGAGTCGTCGCTTGAACTTTTATGGGTCATCTCTATAATCCTATCTACCTGATGGATGATTTTGGGATAAAGATATTAACGAGGACGTCAATTACTTAAGTGGGTGAGATTGAGAAACCCCTTAATTAATTTCAGCTAAAAAAATTGGAAGGTGTCACTCCATAAAAATAAGAAGATTTATTATAAAAATTGATTTAGCTATTAAAACTCTGATAATTGAGAAATATATAAAGAGGTTCATAAGGAGTCTAAGAAAAAATTTATAACGCAAAGATTTAAGCTCTTAATGATTTGTACAATATATTATATATTAAGAAGAGTGAAAGATATATGTAGAAGTTAACTAAATAAGGATACATGAGTAGTAAGATTTAGTTCAAATGAAGTGTATTAATGATGAAGATAAAAAAAGTGTTTTTATTAGAAAATTGATATTCAACAAAGGTGGATGGGATATTTTGCTAAACTTTTTAAAGAAGATTCTGAGAATGCAATTCACTTTAATGACCTTAATGATCTTAGTACCTTAAATGAAAATAAAGATTTTTGTTTTTATCGACATATTAGTAAAATCAAAGTTTAAGAGGCTTTAAGAAAAATGAAGTGTGAAAAAGATGTTGGACCTAATGATATTCCAATAGAAGTATGAAAATGCTGAGGAGATGAAGGAATTTATTGGCATACTAAACTTTTTAATATTATTTTGAAGAATAAAAAGATGTCAGATGAGTGGAGAATGAGTGTGTTGA
>NW_021473865.1:0-499 GCF_001605985.2 Dendrobium catenatum | reverse complement strand
AAAATGAACTTGAGAATTCCATGCAACTTCAGAAATCGTTAGTTATAAAACTATTTGGTGTGAATGTGACATTTCTTGTTATTAGCTCTGAACATAGAAGACAAAGGGCATCATATGGCCAATTTCATCTCATAATGTTGGAAATGGGTTGTGTTTTTTTTTCATTTTATTAATAAGAACCATTAGAAGCTATTTTTTCAAATGGACCATGGTTTGTTAAGGAAAAAATTATTTGTATTGACAGATGGTCTCCAAATTATGATCCAACCTCCTTAAAAGGTTTAAGAGCTCCTATTTGGATTAGGATGCCTAACCTTCCCTTATAGTGTTGGGATTATATAAACATTTGCAAAATGGCATCTATGGTGGGAAAACCTTGTTTGATTTATGGAAACATGTTCCGGTGGGGAAGGAGGGAGTTTGGAAGGGTTTGTGTATGAATTAAGCTGGATGAATAATTGACGTGAGGAGTTTAGGTTGAGGGAAGCTATAGGAATTT
>NW_021473864.1:0-321 GCF_001605985.2 Dendrobium catenatum | reverse complement strand
TGAACTCTGCACAGAATAATTTCTGCAATCGAAGGGTTGCTCCTACGGTTATAGTCTTATAGATGCTTGCATAAAGGTCCACCAAGCAAAATGTTGTAGAAATATATTCCCGTTTTGGATGTAGAAAATGATCACATGATAAAAAGCTGTCATTCCTCTTTTAGAAAAAATATAAGGGATTTTTGGAATCCTTTTTTATTTAATTGATTGTGATTTTCATATGTATATGTATATATATTAGTGCCTAAACAAGAACAACTCACACCATATTTTTATTTTATATCAAAAATATAAATAAAATAAATATAAAAATTAAAAATA
>NW_021473863.1:0-1138 GCF_001605985.2 Dendrobium catenatum | reverse complement strand
TGACCGAACCACTATAAATTTGTGTGTTCTTATTTCTAGCTTCCGCACTTATTTTTGTGGTGTGATTTTGGTTTATGTGATTTTTACTTCTTTGTGAAAAGAATTTTTAAAATACCAATTCACACCCCCTCTTAGTTAGCTTGGGCCAGTTCTATAAGGCTTAACATTCCTGAAGATCTTTCAGTTTTCGCTTCCAAAAGGACATCTCAATCCTCGCTAAAGTTCATGATTACTAAGCCATTGCTCAATAGGAATAATTCCTTTATATACACGCCACCAAAAAAAACTAACTCATGGGTTTAATTTGAGTTTATAGATTTGAGTAATTGTATCCTCATCTAGGTCAAAGTACATATTATAATAAATTTAAGTTATAGAACCTCCAATAGGACTTTTAACAAGCTCCATACAATCACCCATTTCTTCGACTGAATGGGAAACATTAAAATCTTATTCACCAATTCCTCTCCAAACAACTTTATAAGCTGCATTTTGTCCCAATTTCCATCTAGAGAGATTAATTTTTATACCTTCATACCTTTTAACCTCTCTAAATAAAAAGATATGGGAAAATCATTTAAAGACTTATCCAAAATCAAAATATGATTAAGGATATTAATGCTAGTTCCATCTTTGATCGTCCATCTAGTACAATTTTTCAGGCAATAAACTCCATTATAAATGATCTTCCAAGCTACAAAATCTATTCTTTTAGCTTCCTACTCCTAAGGTATCCTCCAAATTTTTGCACTCAAGCATTTATTTAACATTCCCTAAGGTCTAGACAAGAACTTCCATGTAGTACTGTCTCTAAGTGGCCCTATCCATCTAAAAGAAGAATAAATACTAAAATCTCCTATCCTATGGGTCTACAAACCAATTTCTTAACAATATAATGTATACCTCTTTTATCTATTCCTTTATCCCATAAGAATGACCTAGCAATCTTCTCCACATACATAATAATTGTCTTAAGAACCAACGAATGAACCGTAAAATACATTAAAGATGGAAGAAGAGACACATTAATTAAAGTAAGTATTTCAACAAAGGACAACAAACTATTCCCCGAAGCCATAATAATAGCTTTCATCTTCAAAATAATAGGATTGAAATAAGATTTAACCAACCCTTAGAA
>NW_021473862.1:0-295 GCF_001605985.2 Dendrobium catenatum | reverse complement strand
TTATTGGACGTTGATAATGAGATGACACCAAACGTTGTTGTAAAACCTTAGTTGCCTGCTAGATATAAATGAAAATTAGAGTGTTTGGGGAATGAGATATTTAATGTGGACGATTGATACGAGGTTGTGGAGAGGACATAAAAAAATATAGTTTTTATAAATAAAAATTTTAAATACATAAAATATTTAAGACAAGCATGTCCATTTTTTTTTTAATTGGATACATCTTAGCCATGCCCGACGTATGTTGGAGGTGTGTTGGATGCTTGTCGTGTCTAATATGTGTTGGACGCTA
>NW_021473861.1:0-383 GCF_001605985.2 Dendrobium catenatum | reverse complement strand
ATTTTTTCACACTATGTGTAAGTTTATACACGCTATGTTCAAGCATTATACATGCTATGTACAAGTATTATATACACTATATACAAGTGTATAAAAATATTATATATGTTATGTACAAGTTTATACATGCTATATATAAGCATTATACACATTATGTATAAGTTTATACACATTATGTTCAAGCATTATACACACTATGTACACACTATATACGAGCATTGCACACACTGTATACATGAATTATATATATTATATATAAGTTTATAGAAGCATTCTACACTACGTTCAATGCTACATATAAGTATTATACACACTATGTACTTATTTATATGCACTATGTACATACACACTATTCATAAGTATTATACACTCTGAATAAATTT
>NW_021473860.1:0-206 GCF_001605985.2 Dendrobium catenatum | reverse complement strand
GGATGTCACTACGTTGAGTAGGTTTAAACTGAGTTTTTGACTAACCCTCAAGGTAATAATGCAGGGGATACATAAGTGAAGTAAACATACCATGTTCTTAGATCTAGGAGAGCCTAAACTAAGTGCTTGTGCATCTTATATAAGCAAGGTACGATAAAAGGAAATTCGGTATGATTATTGAAGCTAGTGAGTAGTGAATGATTAAG
>NW_021473859.1:0-531 GCF_001605985.2 Dendrobium catenatum | reverse complement strand
TCATTAAAACCCAAATCCAGTAAAGAGTAAGACACAGACCGTTCATTTTATGGTGCCACCACACCCCAAACTTCTTCATGAATAACAAGCTCCAGATGAACAGCACACCCATATTAAGCAGAATCAGAAATAGCACATCAATAAAAACACCTAACAACAGCTGCAGAAGACTAATCACCAAATAAGAAATAACAGGAAGCAGTAAAAGAGATGCAAAAACCAGAGACCAACCCAGCCAAAGGAGAGACGGGAAACAGCACATCATCCAGGTCTAACATAAGGCAGACACGCCTTATCAATATGCAGAATACCCCTCAAAACAGGATCTAAATTCGAAATATTCAATTTAGCAAAATCATGAAGAGTAGATCCCCAATTGGCAAGCCAATCAGCACAACCATTTCCTTCCCTATAAATATGCGATATAGTAACATTCATCTCCTTTATTCTATTTTTAACCTTTCTATGCAGATAAAAATAGTTAGCATTACCAGTAGCCCCCTCTGTAATACTTTGAACAATAAAAAGAGC
>NW_021473858.1:0-308 GCF_001605985.2 Dendrobium catenatum | reverse complement strand
AAGAGTTATAAACAATATTCTTTGCAGCTGGATAAGACCTCCAAGTGTCTTCAAACTTAAACACTTTCTCCTTACCACCAATTTTATCCTTCATATTTAGAACAATGGGGCTGTGATCTGAAGCTACTCTAGCAAGATGCTTAATTGTTGCCAAAGGAAGTATTTGAATAGCCATTGAATTCAAAATGCATCTATCCAATCTTTCCCAAATACGAGAAGTTCCATCTTTATTATTACACCAAGTGAATCTTGGTCCTATACTTCCTATGTTATGAAAATCAGAATTTACCATAAAACTTTTCATATCT
>NW_021473857.1:0-263 GCF_001605985.2 Dendrobium catenatum | reverse complement strand
ATTCTTTTTGCTAAAGAAGGTCCCGAGGTCTCTCCTCCGGCAGCACTCTGCCCCCCAGGATGAAAAGAGGCAGGCATCAGGCGTCTGTGATTTGTAGACAGATTTCTGGATTGGTGGGAGTTGGAGCGGGAAGCTCCAATGATGCGACTGCTACGCCTGTTGACCATTGCAACAATACTTAAAGTTGTGGGATAGTGTTTCCCACAGAGCGCCAAACTGTTGCGCATTAGAAAATACGCGGCGGTAGAGTTTGTAGATTCACG
>NW_021473856.1:0-210 GCF_001605985.2 Dendrobium catenatum | reverse complement strand
TCAACTGCAGATACTGATCTAGACCTCTTTTTCAACATCTTCTAAGGTTTTACTTTTTGATTTCTATAAGAGATTGATCTTTCATGAAAGACAATTAAAACTTTTCTTTTTTAAGAATAGAGGATTTACTCATTAACTTCTCAATTTTTTTTGACTATGAACCCTTTCAAAAAGAGAGAAATTGGACCACGAATATTCTTTAAAAGAATT
>NW_021473855.1:0-841 GCF_001605985.2 Dendrobium catenatum | reverse complement strand
TAGCTTGCTAATCACTACTGCATGATTTCCTTTTCTTCTATTATGAGCTTTTCAATTATCACGAGAATTGAGAGTGTTTTCATGGTGTTTTATTATCTAAATACTTGTAATCAATAATATCCAAGGTGTATGAGAAGTAATGTTCAACATTGTTTTTTTTTTGTCAAATTCTTCTTAAAGTGTCATTTGAATATTAGAAATGTTATATTCATATTAACTTTGAACGTATTTTGATATATTTTATTATTGTAGACCTCTCATATGATAGTAATTTATGATAAAGCTTGCAATTGATTTCAAATTATTAATGATAAATAAAATATGTACATGTTTAAAATCATTATTAAAAAAATACTACCAGAATTACAGCATTTTTAGCTTCTGCTATTTATCCAATATGTAGTATTAAACAGTTATAACAGCTGCTATTAGTCGAAAATGCAGCATTTCAGCGATTAAACTGCTACTATAGGAACCATTCTAGATTTTTAGGGTTTTTGCTTAGTATTGGTATTGCTAGATTAGGATTCTATTAGGTACTGCTTTTGGAAATTGTTCAAGTTTTTTTATTGGTAGTTGCTAGCAATGAAAAAAAACATAAAACAATATGACTATTAAATTATGCGATAAAATAAGAAATGTTTGAGATACAATTGAATTATGTGATAAAATAAGAAATTTTGGTGTTAAAAATTTTAATTTATTGACCGTATCTTGTGATTTGTAATGAAATATGTAAAAATAAGAAATTGAAAGTTTAAATGAAATTTTTTGTGGTCGTGCATTGTTCAAGTCAATCAGACGTAATTTTTGGAGTCACTCATAGCTTGGTGGCTGTAAT
>NW_021473854.1:0-880 GCF_001605985.2 Dendrobium catenatum | reverse complement strand
TCCTCCTCCTATTTACATGTCATGCCATCCTAAAAAAATTATAAATAGCCCATCATTTCTCGTGAAATTCCGCCCGACCTCCAAGTGACGCTGAAAATCCGCCCGACCTCAAAGTGACATCGGAGTTTCACCCGAACTCCAAGTGACACTAGAGTTATGCACGAATACCATCTAACACCGGAGTTCTCCTCGATCGCCAACTGACATCGGACTTCTACCCGACGTCGGACCTCTGCTCATCGTCAAGTTTCTACCCGACACTAGACTTCTGCATGTTGTTAGACTTTCGACGGACATCTGTCTGTCCATTGCTGGATTTCTACCTGACGCCATCTTTCTGACCTTCGTCGTCAAACAATAGTCCTTCCGACCTCCGTCGCCCGCCGATTATGATTCTTCTGACTTACGTCGCCCACCGACTACAGTCTTTCCAACCTTCGTTGCCCACCGACTACGATCTTTTTGACTTATGTTGCCCACCAACTACAGTCCTTTGATCTCTGTCACCCGCTGACTACGGCCCCTCTGACTTACGTTACCCACCAACTACAGTTCTTCCGACCTTCGTCGCCCGCTGACTACGATCCTTCTGACTTACATCGCCCACTGTCTACAATCCTTCATACCAAACAAACACATCAGCAGTGGTTCTTTATATTCTTATCATATAATGTACTTTATAAGATGTACATCAAGTTAAGGCCTTCACCCAAGGAAGGACCTCATTTGTAATTGTTGAAACCAAGGATGAAGATCTTGAGAGATCTTCTTGTAAGATCTAGAGAGGGAGAGAGGAGGAGGGAGAGGGAAAACCGTGAGCCAAAAATCCAGCAATCTTTATTCTCTTGGTTGCCTATTACAAGCCTAAACACACTTATTT
>NW_021473853.1:0-218 GCF_001605985.2 Dendrobium catenatum | reverse complement strand
ATGGGGGCTATTTATAGCATTTTTAGGAGGAAAAGAGAAGTTTATAGAATTTTGTGTACTTTTTAGATTTTTTTTAATTTTTTTGGATTTTTTTAGAATTTTTTGGGATTTATCTAGATTTTTTACAAAAAAAATGTTCTATGTCTACTAGCAGTTCAGGCAACCGCCAGCGGCAGGCCCGAACCGGCCCTTGGCCGCAAACAGATGCGCGGATTTGC
>NW_021473852.1:0-202 GCF_001605985.2 Dendrobium catenatum | reverse complement strand
CTAAAATAAAAAAAAAATTATTATAAAATATTATAAATAATAATTAAGTAATTAATTAGTATTAATAAAGTTTTGTTATATTTTATTTAAACTTTCTTGTCGTGCTTTAATTATCCTAATAATGTATGTCAACTTTTTAACCGCCTTAAATCCTAAAAATAACAACCAAACAGTCACAAAGGATTTAACTGGATTTATCATG
>NW_021473851.1:0-358 GCF_001605985.2 Dendrobium catenatum | reverse complement strand
TATTAAGTACAACCAATAGAAGTTTGAAAGCTTTAAAATATATTATATTTACCCTTCCAACTATTCAACATAGTAGCAAACGATAATAATGAAAAAAAAAAAGTAAATAAATTCAAGTTTTGGTCTTTAGGATAGTCTAATATACTTTAGATGAAAAGAATATTTTGTAAAAGTAGTGATTTTTATTTTCAGGTCCGGATGAGAAAAGTTAAGGGTTGCGTTAGGTAGTCGACAGCCAGCGTAAAACTTGTTGAACAAAATGACATGAATCCTTTAAGAAATTGTGTTAATGCTAGGGCGTCCCCTGGAATCGACGCGCTGTATGGCCTAAATATAGTGACAAGTGTATAATGGCCGC
>NW_021473850.1:0-214 GCF_001605985.2 Dendrobium catenatum | reverse complement strand
CATTCGTTCCCTACTCTTAGCTGCTAGAGTAGCCCTACGGATGTTGCTTGGTTGTGTTCACTTCTCACATGGTCCTACCCAGTTAGGGGTAGGTGCTACCACTGTGACTCTTCTGATGATACTTCACTTCTATACATGATTAACATCCTCAGATAGTAGGTGTGTCTCCTTCACTACCTAGAGCTACTTCCCTCCTTGTGGTGTAGTATACCTT
>NW_021473849.1:0-255 GCF_001605985.2 Dendrobium catenatum | reverse complement strand
TGCGTGTTTTCCAAAAATCAAAAAGAATATTGTCAAATAGTGGAGGTCTAGTGATATAGTAACCCTCAGGTGTGTTTCAGTTTCCGAAAGTAGCCATCTACGTTAATCAAAAAGTAGTTCAAACTTATGATTTTGAAACGGAGCTCTGATACCACCTGTTGAGTCTAGTAATTAGGTTGTTAAGCCTAAGTAAATGTCCCAAGGCTATTAAGAGGGGAGGGGGTGAATTGGTAGTTTAAAAAACAAAGTTAAAAT
>NW_021473848.1:0-1249 GCF_001605985.2 Dendrobium catenatum | reverse complement strand
TTCCTTTAAAGAAAAATATTTTTTTCAAAATATTTTGCGATTATATTTCAAGAATTCAAGTGATCAATATGTAAATCACAATATTTTTGCAAAAGAAAAAAAAAAAAAAAATTGGAATTGTTTCCTTTTCAATATTTGACATTTTTTTTTCTAACATTTCAAACATATTTTTGGATAATTGTGCAGGCAATGCAGCTGTGCTTCTCCTCTTCATCACACCCATGTAATTGATAATTTGGGCTATTGTTAATTCCTTCACTTAAAAGGTTTCGTTTCGGACAGTTTTTTTACTGCTTCTTAAAGCAGCTTTTTAAAAGCTGCTTTAAGAAGCAGTAAAAAATCATCCTAAATGAACCAAAGTCTATTTGGAGCAGGCAGCTTTTTCGTAGCTTTGCTTTTCAAATAGCGATCAAAATTTCATTTATCTTCTGCTTTTTTGATGCTTTCTCGCTATTTTTCAAAATTTCTTGGAGTAGAAAGTTGCTTCCTCTGATCATAATAACTAAGCTATTTTCATCACAAACAACTTTATAAAAAGTTGTAGTTATCCCAAATATACTCATTGTTTTTGCTGATCTTCTTATGAAAAATTTTTTTTTTTCCCTTCAGATTAACTTTCAAAAGAGTGATACAGAAGAGAAGCACAGGAGAATATTCATGCATACCATATTTGCTTGCTCTATTTAATTGCCTTAATTATACATGGTATGGTCTTCCTATAGTGAGCTATGGTTGGGAAAACATATCTGTGGTCACAGTTAATGGAGCTGGAGTCCTCTTGGAATTCTCATTTATTATCATATATATCTGGTTTTCTTCCATAGCTAAGACAAAGGCAAGTTTAGCTAAACATCTTCTTTTTCTAATTATTGCTTAGTTCTAATGCATAATTAAGGATCTATTTAGAATGACTGTAGCATTTCGTAAAAGTGATTGTAAAGTTGTTGTCAAGAAAATAACTTTTTCGAAACTTGCTGTAGAATTAATATAACTTTAAGCCTCGTTTGAGACGGCTATCTTACTGCTTCTTAAAATAGCTTTTAAGTATAAAAATTTTAGAAAGCCGCCCAAAACGAAGCCTACAACATTAACTTGACTTCGAATCAGGCATAAAAGCAAGAGCGAAATTAGGCTCTATTTTCAGGGTAGATAAAATAGGATTGAGGCCTGTAGAATCTAATGAGCGAAACAGAAAAAAAAAAAAAGAACAGCTTTCGTACTACTTAAAACGGTTTTCTAGTATAAAATT
>NW_021473847.1:0-215 GCF_001605985.2 Dendrobium catenatum | reverse complement strand
ATTTTTCAAATTTACCTTCAACTCCCTCTCTAGTCTTTTCAACAAGAAGAATACCATGAACAAAAAGCATGCACCAAGGCATATCCTATAGCAAATGTCTAGTGATAACATCCATGACTAAAGCAAAAATATTTTTCAAATTTACCTTCAACTCCCTCTCTAGTCTTATCAAAAAGATGAATATCATTAACCAAAAGCATGCACTAAGGTATATC
>NW_021473846.1:0-252 GCF_001605985.2 Dendrobium catenatum | reverse complement strand
ATTGTACGTGATTGGCTCTCGAGAGGAGAAATTATTACTGGTGTAAATATATGATACGATCTCAAATTCCACATTAACTCTAAAAAATTTTGGATTAGGTTCAACTCGAATCCGAAAAGGGTGTGGATTCGAGTTGACCCATAAATCCGAAATTGACCCGTTTTTTATCTGGAAATCCGAGAATGACCAAATTTTTACCCGAAAATAAGAGATTGACCCATTTTTTTATCAGAAAACTAGCCATTTTTGTCG
>NW_021473845.1:0-217 GCF_001605985.2 Dendrobium catenatum | reverse complement strand
TTCCTATAGGCGCAAGCCCCTATAGTTAATTACCCCTTCCAATCACGAGAGAGAACTTTCGATTAAGGCTAGTCATCGATCAGATACGTAAAGATATGTGTTATCTGGCATATAGTAGCGGCAATAAACATTGGTATTTGAAAATGTTGGATTTGGAAATTGATTGGAAGTTGGGAAGTTTGGATATTTGGATAGAGTCTCTGTTTAAAATTGCGCA
>NW_021473844.1:0-203 GCF_001605985.2 Dendrobium catenatum | reverse complement strand
CCCCCCTCCCTCTTGGTTAGCCACTAGGACATAAGCTTAGGTCTAACAACCAAATTCATATTGTATGAGTTTCAATAGTTGGGACCTTTGACACCAAAGAGATCTTCTTCTTTCCAAAACTTCCCTCAAGACGAACCTTAAATCTGATGATACTAAGGTGCAAGCTTACTGGAGCAACCATGTGAAATCCCCTCCATACTCCA
>NW_021473843.1:0-216 GCF_001605985.2 Dendrobium catenatum | reverse complement strand
AAGCTCTAACCCTTCACTTCCAAGCCTTCTTCAAATTCTTTCCACCAGCAAACAATGTTTTCCCCATGTCCACCTAAGCCTAAGTTGACTGTTTGTCCAGTCAAACAGTCAACAAGGTGTCTAAATGGCTTTAGGTGTGGTCAAGCATGGTCAAAACACCTCAAGCTTCAATCCCTAGCTCCATTCCAGCTATTTAAACAACCTCTAGAAGCTTCT
>NW_021473842.1:0-1253 GCF_001605985.2 Dendrobium catenatum | reverse complement strand
TCCAAAGTGTTCAGCACCATGGCAGTGCTTTTTTGGCTACTCCTATCACTGTTGCGCTTGCAAGCATAATGTCGCAGCATGGCAATTAAAATTTTTTAGATTTTCATTTTAAAATTATTTTCAATTTTTTTACGTTGTTGAATAAGGCGCGATAAAAGAAAATAGTATAAGATTTATTCAGAACTCTTCTTAAATAAGTGTAAGAAGAATGTCAAGGGAGAGAAGGTGGCTAATAATATGGTAACATCAAGTGACATAGTCAAATAATTCAGACTCGAGCCTTTCTTAATGATAATTTTAAGGGAAATATTTGAGTATGAAACTAAACCCTAATAATTATGAGGAGTTCTCAACCTTGTATACAAAAATAAAGTAATAAGTGGTCAATATGTTCTTTGACTAAAGATGTTAGAGAATGTGATCTCAATGAATCTAGTTAGACTTCTAAGCCCTAGGATGACAAATCAACTTCATTATAATTAAACAAAATTATTTTTTAAGGACTCTAAGGTGTGGATTGATTAATAGTGTTGTGTTTATTTTTCCATTACTCAAGTGTATGTCATTGAGCTGAAGTGTGAAGTGGTTTCTCTTAATATGGGCTAGATTTTCTTCATGAGCCTATATCCATTAGATTAACCTTCACTTAGATTTAACTTTGTCCCAAACATTGAGATTTATAAAAACTCATTGGTTCAGAATAAAGAAACACTTGGTTATTTGTTAATGGCTTGATACTTTTTATTAAAAAACTATAAATATACCCCAAACGTTGTTACATAAGGCATGAAAAAAGAAAATACTATAAGCTTTATTCGAAACTCTTCATGAATAAGTGTAAGAAGAATGTCAAGGGAGAGAAGGTGGATACTACTATGTTAACAAAAAGTTACATAGTCAAATAATTCAAACTCAAGACTTTTTTTAATGATAATTTCTAAGGGAAATAATTGAGTATGAAACTAAACCCTAATGATTATGAAGAGTTCTCAACCTTGTATACCCAAATAAAGTAATAAGTGGTTAACATGTTCTTTGACTCAAGATGCTAGAGAATCTGATCTCAATGAATCTAGTTATACTTCTAAGCCCTAGGATAACAAATCAACTTCATTATAATTAACTCAAATTATTTTAAGTACTCTAAGGTGTGGATTGTTCAATAGTGTTGTGTTCACTTTTCAATTGCTCAAGGGTATGTCATTGAGTTGATGTTTGAAATGGTTTCTCTCAATATGGGTTAGATTGTCTTA
>NW_021473841.1:0-805 GCF_001605985.2 Dendrobium catenatum | reverse complement strand
TGAATTGCTCAATTAAGAAATAGAAAATTATGAGAATAATGGATATTAATTTTATAATAAAAATAAAATAAGAATAACTAAGGGTGTCAATTTTGGGTCACGGGTCGGATTCGGGTCGAACCTGATATTGACCCGGTGCTATTCGGGTCAACCCGAACACGACCCGTTTTTATAAACGGGTCAAAACATTCAACCTGAACCCGACCCGTCGGGTTTCCGGGTTGACCCGACCCGACACGAAACGGGAGGAACTCCGTTGCAGCCGCAAGAGTTCGGGTTAACCAACAGCTGGTGCTTAAATGGGAGCCTCCATTCAACGGAGGGAGAGGCAGATGACATCGAGCTCGTCTCGTCGACTGGACTAGAATGTCTTCGACGCCTCAAAGGAGGGAGAGAGGGGTCGCGGGACGGCTGAGCAGCGGGACACGGGGTCAACACGTCCGACAAATTGGTCGATCGACGCAACGTCCGACCGCGAGATGACGCGATGCAGCTAACGCGATTTGACGATACGAGACGCGGTCCACGCGGAGGTTGAGCTGAGCGATGCGAGATGACGATTTACGCAGACGACTGAGCTGACTCAGACGTGATTTCCGGGTCAGTCCGGGTTGGTCGGGTTTCTGGATCAACCCGGACCCGACCCGTTTTTTCAAATGGGTCAAAACCTTTTACCCGAACCCGACCCGATTCGGGTTCGGGTTGACCCGAACCCAAAATTTTTGTGTTGGGTTCGAGTCGGGTTTTCAGGTCATGTCAAATATTGACACCCCTAAGAATAACCTTTTGTATATTCATTTAATGC
>NW_021473840.1:0-376 GCF_001605985.2 Dendrobium catenatum | reverse complement strand
TGTCCCTTCGATACTGAGTTCCCCGGCTGCATTTTCTGACACTCTAAGCATCTCACGAAGCTCTACCCCACCGAGCACTACTCTATGCTCAAACTGAATGCCGTCGTCATCCGCCCCATTCAAGTCGGCCTAACTATCAGCGACGGCGATACCACCTGTTAGCATACATTCACACATGTGCCCACTATTCTGCACTGCCAGCATCAGCAGCCTCCAATGAATTCTAGAAAGCTCCATCTAACGAATCACATGACTTATCCCCTTCTCTTCTCTGTATATGTAAACAGTAACAGATGGAAATGGAATGAGAAGAATATTGAAACTCATAGCACCTTTCTTCTAACCTTTCCTGCTTCATGTTATGTTTTTCATTGAT
>NW_021473839.1:0-729 GCF_001605985.2 Dendrobium catenatum | reverse complement strand
AAATGAAATGCAAGTTGATGATTCTCATGTTTTAAATAAAAATTCTGGTGAAGAAAGTCTCAATATCAAAGAGATTGACCTTCCTGAACCAGCTATTCAAGAAGAGGTCGAATGTGAAGCTTTATCAGAAAGTGATTTCCCTCAAATCAATCTTCAAGGAAATCCTATCTTGATAGAACTTTGAGATTCTGACTCTCTTTCGGGAAGTGATGATCCAACACCTATGGTGTGCGTAGACACTGCCCTAGTTTGCCCTCCCGAAGATGTCGAGCGGGTGCAACTCCGTGGCGGTAAAGTCTTACCCCCTAGGCTTCCCCCTTAGGAGAAAGGAAAGCAAATTCCCTTCGAAGATTTAAATCCAAATTCCCCTCAACAATCAGACTTTCCTTTAATTCCTCTGTGTTTTGAGTCTGTCGTTCCTAAGGTTGATTACAATATTTTAGCCCACCTTAGAAGGTTTCCAGTAAAATTAAGTATTTATGACGCCCTCCTTCTCTCCAAAGAAATGAGGGAGTCTTTGATTAAATCACTTCTCGACCCCTAGATTTGTTTAACCCACTTGGCTGCAACTTCAAAAGTTGAGGCATTTTACTTCAAAGAGGTTCCTGGAGTTACCTTTTTAGACGAATATTTGCTCTTGAGAACTGCCGACCATAATCGTCCCCTTTACATTACTGTAGATGTGGAAAACCTTAAGTTATCAAGAGTCCTTGTTGATCCGGGTGCATC
>NW_021473838.1:0-214 GCF_001605985.2 Dendrobium catenatum | reverse complement strand
ATCAGATCTAGGTGTAGGTGGACCCGTGGGTGGTCGGGTTGTGCTCCCCGGAGTAGGTCGTGAAACAGAAGGGTGCGAGGTGGAACTACCGGCTGGTCTATACGAAGGTCTAGAGTCTTGAGATCGACTCGGATGCTGAGAACGGGATTCCTCTAGGTCAAGCACTAGGCTGTAGGCGTTCTCTAGAGTAGTGATGTTCCGGGCAAAAAGTTCG
>NW_021473837.1:0-307 GCF_001605985.2 Dendrobium catenatum | reverse complement strand
TATCATATATATATATATATATATATATGAACATTTTTGTTAACTGGCACTATACTAAATTTAAATGCACTAAATCTTTAAAAAATTGCACAATAAGATATCTGAAAATTGAATATTGGATGGCTTGGGACCGTTGAAACGTACATGTTAAGTAAATGAGAGAGATTCTCATTCCTGGACCTAAAAGGTGGACACTGCCCACCTTTGCCCGGGTTTTCCCCAGGAAAGACGAATTCCCACTCCAGGCCATCCCGCTCACTATCTGAGTGAGTCCCAATTTGGGACATGGAGGCACAGAATACCCTTA
>NW_021473836.1:0-210 GCF_001605985.2 Dendrobium catenatum | reverse complement strand
AGATTGATGCAGGTGAACCACGAAAGGAGAAGAATATTTCATAAAAGGTGGAAGAGTCAGAGACTGAGCACTCACAACCTGAGGATGAAGATGATATTGCACTGATGACTAGACAATTCAGAAGCTTTTTAAAGAGAAAGCAGAAGAGATGCCAGCAATGGAATAGAGGTAATTTTAATAGAAATGGCAAGGTTTCTAATGAAGTAATTT
>NW_021473835.1:0-270 GCF_001605985.2 Dendrobium catenatum | reverse complement strand
GCTCAACTTAAATTAAATCTCTTTTCGATCCTAAAATATAAAGCCCAACACTTAGACTAAGTTGGGACACTTCCGGATGGTTCTGGAATCTCAAGGTGTCCCCTACCTCTCCTCCTTTAACTCTGTTAATAACTGCTCAATTATGATCCATTCCCTTTTTAGTTTCTAAAATTCATCTCTTTTTGATATCACTCCTAGAAAATCTAACAAAATTTCGTTCTTATTTTAATCGGGAGTTGTCGTGGGGGATTCTATCTCCCTACGATGTAA
>NW_021473834.1:0-1282 GCF_001605985.2 Dendrobium catenatum | reverse complement strand
ATATTAATAATAATAATAATAATAATAAAATTCAAAACATCAAACCTTAAAATATACTATAAGGTCATAATTTGTTAATAGTAAAATATGGAATAATAGGGATTTCCAATGAGCATATTTTAGAAGAAGGTCCAAGATTTTAGTGAGAGAAATGAATTTTTTAAATTCCATTTGGCCTCATAAACTTCAAGTACTTGATTGTAGGTTTGATTTCTAGAGATAGAATGTCCGGTTTGATTTATAGAGAGAGAAAGTTCGTCGCCTGGTTTTGAATTTGGATTTTGCTGGGTTTCTGTGATTGAAGGTGTCTGCGCCGGTGGATCACCGGTGTCTTCCAACTGGTTTCTATTATTGCTCCATGGTCGTCTGGTCTTCTACGGTCCAATGATAGAGGATCTAATGGTGATTATAGAAGGATTTAAGCCATTGCTCCGTCAAGAGCAGGTTGAAGGTAAAGGAAAAAATGTGATGATGGATGAATCGGATGCACGGAAGGAGATGATTATTGAATGCAATCCTGGTCTGATGAATGGGTAATCTTCTATTTCAAAAAATTTGGTTTTACGGGTGAGAAATTTTTCTGAGGTTCTTGATGCACAGAAAGGGCGAAATAATGATGATGGATCTGTTTCTTTGGAACCCCGGAAGGATGATCATTTGAAAGGCATGGGAGAAGTTACTGAGGCTTGGTCGAAATCGAAACCTATCAAGATTAGATTTAACAGAGATCAGATGGAATTTTTTTAGGATGGTGTTGCGGTCAAGTTGAATGTGGAAAGGGAGGCAGAGAATTCTAGAGTATTGAAGAATTTGATAGTACTCAAAGTTTTGGGGAATAGTGTGCCATTTTCAGTTTGCAGCTCGGAGCTGAGAATACAATGGAGCCATTACGACAAATTTCATCTGAACTCTATTGGGTTGGATTAGATTCTCTGTTCATTCAATTCGGGTGAGGTGGTTGATGAAGTTTTGAACGGAGACCCCTGGTATGTGAACGGACTTATTGTTGGTATGGATAGGTGGACTCCTGCATTTGATCCAAATTCATTTAAAGGTATTTCTGCACCGGTATGGATTTGATTGCCTTGCCTACCTTTATATTGTTGGGATGAAGATAGCATAGCAAGAATTGCTTCTTGATTTGGATCACCTATATATGTGGATGGGAATACATTCCGGTGGAGTAAACGTGAATTTGCCCGTGTTTCTGTGAGAATTGATTTGGAGAAGAAACTTTTGAATGGTGTGTTACAACTCGGGCTTCCGAGTTTATGATTTTGAT
>NW_021473833.1:0-274 GCF_001605985.2 Dendrobium catenatum | reverse complement strand
CTCATCCATTTTGCTAAGGTGGATCGTACAATACGAAGTGGAGGTATCGTACAGTATGAACACTAATAATATCGTTCCAAACCGAGTTAAGTCATCCCAATCCATTCGCTGACGTGGAGCATACAGTACGAATATGAGGTATCGTACAGTACGATGACCAATAATATCATACCGGACGGACTAAATGCCAGCTAGCTGTATCGTACAGTACGATGGAGATCATACAGTACGATAAATAGAGGCAAAATTTGCATATGGTTTATGTTTCGTGTAG
>NW_021473832.1:305733-337853 GCF_001605985.2 Dendrobium catenatum | reverse complement strand
ACATCTTGGATTAAAAATTTGCAGCTATGCTGGGGGTTCAAGGGGGCGCTGCCCACTGGCAACAAATTTTTTTTATTGTAAGAGTAAGAGCGCATCAAAAATGCATTAAATAAATAAATTTTTATTGTGAGAATAATTTTAATTCAAACCAAATAAAATACTTAAAAAAAATATGCTCTTCTGATCACAAATCTACAGAATCATTAATAAATGAAGAGAAAAGACGAATGGAGAAAAAATGACGAATTCACGAAATCAACTTATAGGTTTGAAAAATTTTCTACTGTTTGGCGTTAGCTTCCCTCGACTGCGCGCAGAAACTAAGGATGATGGCTTGTTGCTTACGGCTAGAAGGGAAGACTGGAAGACCAAGGGTGCGATCGATCTCCAGTCGACTGCTGCTCACCTCAATCGCTAGGGAAGACCACGAATACAAATAGGAATACAGGATTAAGGTGAAGATGAAGACTCGGGCGTAAACCGGCTAATATGAAATAATAAGATTAGGGTTATATTTATTTACTTAATTATACAATAGCTGGACACACGTGTCAGACATGCGTTTCTGGTTTAAATTTTTTTTTTAAATGGGACACACTAATGACGTGTCTGACACATGTCCTCGCCATGTTGGATGCGTATCCATTTCAGACACTGCATACCCTCTTAAAACGAAGCGTCGGTGCATCAGAGATTCGCACAATCTTCTGCATCACCTTTATTCTTAAAAATAAGAATTAACGCACTCATTCTCCACTCATCTAACATATTTTTAGTCTTCAAAATAGTATTAAAAAGTTTAGTAAGACAAGAAATTCCTTCATCTCCTAAGCATTTTCACACCTCTATTGGAATATCATCATATCCAACAGCTTTTCCACCCTCATTTTCTTTAAAAGTCTCTCTAACTGCGGTTTTACTAATTTACGTGAATAAAATAGAAAATCTTCTTTTTCCATTCGGGCTGCTAAGGTCATTACAATCAATTTTATTTCACCAATCTTCATGTAAAAGTTTAGCATAAATAATCCTCCAAAATCCCACGCTTTGTTGAATATCACTCTAATGAAAAGTATTTTGATCTCATCTTTAATACACTTTTTCACTGAACTAACATCCTTAACTATGTTCATAATCTCTTGTTTGGCTAACTTACATGATATCTTTTTCCTCCTTAGTAAAATCGTAATCTATTAGTATAAATTGACTAAAAGCTAAGATCCTTTGCATCGCATATTATTTTTTGTAGATTCTTTTAACGAGCATCTTTTCATATCTTTCTCAGATTATCAAAATTTTTTAAAATTAAACTAATTTTTATAATAATCTTCTTTATTTTATCATTTGTTATCCCACATTTTTACTAGTAGAAGTTTTTGACCTTTGATACTGCCAAGCATACTTTTGTAATACTTCTTCAAATATCATTAGCCACTTTTTTCTCATATAAGCATTAACCATCTTCGATGCATAACAAAATCTTAAGATCTAAAATCTTACTCTCAAAAATATTTTGTTAATATTCTTTAAATGCCCTCATCTTAATCCAGAAAATCATTTAACTTTATTTTTATATTTTCTGCCCCTTTATTTAAAAGTCCAAACTAATAATTGGGTTCATATAAAGCACAAGTGAGAGATACTATTCTATTCCTTTGGAATGAAAATTGTTGATGATTTTTAATTCTATTCAACCTGCAATAATAATTCTTTTATAGATGTTAGTCAAAATATTAAGAATATATATGATTTTATTTAATTTGAATTTAAAAATATTTAATATAATATTGAATTTAAAATTTCAATTAAATATTTTAAATATTAAACTATATATAGATAGAATTAAATAATTTTAATTTAAAATGAAGAAATGTAATTCGAAAATTTTTATATATTATATGTGTTTTTTTGGATTTAAAAATAATTTTAAATAATTAATTAAACAATTTGAATAAAAAAGGATTTAAAAACTAATTTTAAATAACCAGCGATAGGAAGCCTACGCGGAACGCTCGACTGTGTATGAAACGCGGGTCGACTCATCATTGGAAAAATCGATTGGTCGCCGCACAATCATCTCCAAATGATTGGTGGCGGCACATTCGATTGCGCGGCATTGTATCCTGTCGGCTACGTGATTAGGGCGTTGGATCTTCCTTCTTTTAAATCAGCAGTCCAGATGAGGCCGGGCGGTGATATGATCCGGCGGCAGCCTTTAGACGATGGTAAAAGGGCTCCATATGATGAAATCGTGGTCGTTGATCAAGAGATCAACGACTAAGATTTTGTTCATTGAACTAGACCACGAAAACGCACTAATAAGTGTTTTTTGACTCGTTTAGGTGATCAAATCAATGAAATGCCTTGAAATTTTAAATATAGATAGCTTGTATGAACATTAATAGTGGAGAATGATTCTCACGGTCCGATAAGCGCTTAATACAAAGCTAATTAACCCCAGGTGTCCTAAGCTAGGTTTAGGGTTTTACCTCGGTTTAATGGATGGTTTAACCTGCTTAAGGTGGCTTTGAATTTATTGATTGTCCACGCTTAAACTTGTAGAAGACTCATCGAGCTCCCAACGTCTAGATCGAGAGCAAAATTCCTTGGACGAATTTTGACTCAATTCGCTAGTAGGGCTGTCAATATTGGACCCAACACAAACTGAAAATTTCAGATTTGGGTTGACCCGAACCCGAAGCTGGTCAGGTTCGGGTTTAGGTTTTCGACCCGTTTCAAAAAACGGGTCGGGTTCGGATTGACCAGGGAACCCGGAAATGACCCGGAATGACCCGGCTGCCCGGTCTTCCCCATGCATCGACTTGCTGCCGCAGTGCCACGCGTGACGCGGCCGTCACGACGTCACCATCACATTAGCTGGCCGAGTCACATCTGCCCAGTAATGCCAGGCAGTGCCCGGCTACCCGCGATCCAACGCCCAGATTGTTGGCAAGTGCCAGTCACGTCCGCGGTCGCGGACCAGCGTCGAGTCCGCCGCACGTCGCCGCTGCCCGCGGCCTCTTGTCCCATGCTGCCCTCTTTTGGCTGCGGCGGTTGCTGCTGCCGAACGCCGAAGCGTGACCCCGGCGTCCGCATATAAATCCAAAGCGCGGTTGGGTTGACCCGAACCCGAAGCAGGGTTTGGGTGACCCGAACCCGAAGCGGTCGGGTTCGTGTCCACAAAGATCGACCGTATACAAAAACGGCGTCTGGTTTTGGTTGACCCCAAATATTGCTGATATGTCGAGTTCCGCGTTCTGAAATCCGGTATCGGTTCGACCCTTAACCCGAATAAATTGACACCCCTACGCGATCCCGTCGCTGGCTAAGTTCTAACGTGGATTGAGTAGGGAGATGTGAGGGAGATTTGGAGAGCTCAGACCAAAGGAGATCGGATCTTAGGGGCTTTAGAAAGAAAAATATGCAAAGGTCTTGTAAAGATGCCGCTAATACCCCTATTTAAACCTAGCCCTTAATGGATGGCCAAAATCATTCCTAGGATAATAGAGGTAATCAAGCCTCCTTCCGTGTTTGGGCCAAGGGGAGATAAGGGAGGGTTTAAATGCAAGGGGGGATTATGAAATGGATTTGGACTAAATAGGTCAAATTTACCATATAAGGCTTGGGTTGAAACAGCCATGTGTTGACCCAGTCAACATGGTCAATTAAATCAATGGGTGAGGGTTGAGCAAAGAAGGATTGAAATTGATGTGAAAGTACCAATGGGTGAAGATTTGGCTAGTCTTGTCACGTCTGGTAACAAGGTTGACCAAGACATGGTCTGGGCTCAACATACTGGTTGACCAACAATGAACTCCATGGACTTAGATTAGTTGAAAATTAAGTTCAACATTATCGAAGAGTGAAGTTGGAGGAGTAAGTAAGTTCATTTGAAAAAAAAAAAATTATTATATTAATAATATTATAAAACAAAAAGTTCGGCTTGAGAAATTTATTTTTAATATTATAAATATTATAATAAATTAAAAATATTTATATAATATATATAATATAGTAGATCTGGCCCATTTCTCCCAAACGGCCCACCACTCCAACCTGCCCACTACAAATTGCCCACTATTACAATCGGCCCATGTTCATGGATTTGGGCACAAGCAGCCGGGCCAAAGGGTGTGACCCAGGCGAGTCGCAGGCGGGCCAGCAAACAACGGGGCAGCGGGCGTTTAGCTACCAATTCGATCATGGGCCCGATTTTTGGCTCGGACAATCTGATTTAGACATTTTTGGAGTCTTCATAACCGTTTTTCGATATTCTAGACTCAATTTTGACACTTATAGAGGTCATCAGAACCTCTGCAGTCAATTTCAAGTATTTTTAAAGTTTTGGAACGTAATTTTTCAGCATTTTTTGTTCCAATCGACACGCTAACTTTAAGACATGATCAATTTATGATTAAGGGGGTTTTATTTGGTTCACAGCCCAGAGGGGAGGTCCATGTTGACGTCTAAGGAGTAGTCGCGCCTCATAATCATTCGAAAATTATAAATTTGAAATTCAAAGAATTTGAAATGCTCCGACGCATATTTTCAGACTCTTCAAGCTTCAACGCCCAAAAATATGGGACAGCTGATATATCATCAAAAAATTATCTTGATGGGGCATGAATCTCAAGGCAAATTTGAAATGAAAACTTTTGAAATTAATTTTGAGCCCATTCAAACTTCAATTTCAACAAACTTATAATCGAGCTGAACATCACGAAAAGATGAACCTATTGAATATTGACATCAAATTTGATCTGATCATAAGCCCAAATGGGTTCAAATCAAGGGCTCAAAGCACATTTAGAATATTCAAAGCATAAATTAGACGACTAAATGATTTTCAAATGTGGCATACTTATAGTTGAACCGAGCGGCTCGACGAGATGAATCCAACGAGCCCAAGATCATTGAATTCCGACATCATTAAAGCACTCAAATGCCAATGTCCTACCCGACCATCTTCGGAACTTCGCACGGCCTCCGATTGCCGTCGGACTTCCGCCTAGCTACCGACCGTCATCGGACTCCTACTTGGCCACCAAATGACACCCGACTTCCACCTAACTCTCTCTACTATTGTAATTTTACCGTCTTAGAATTACAAGATGGATCAAGCTTTGTAATTCGTTCAAATAGTAGTGGAATCATTTGAACTGGGTTAGGCCTCATGGTTTTTTCCTTTTTTCAAGATTTCAACGTTAGAAATCTTGGTGTTTTATCTTTTTTGCTTGTGTTGGATATTTGTGCAACGCTAAGACGAAAAATACTCTCACTCTACTGCCGCGTATATTGTAGCCCGCAACAAATACATAATTAGTTAGGCTTGTTTAAAACTTAATTTCAACTTGAACTTTATAAAAAACTAATAGACTAGCTTGAGTAAAATTTTAAAAGTTGGATCATATTTCAGCTCGGCTTGAACTAGATTAGAAAATGAAAGAATAAACTTAAACAATATAGTATGTAGCTCGATTCAGTTCATTTATATCCTTCCCTGAGCCATAATGCTTTTACGTTGAAAAATAGTTTGATAACATTTGCGTTAGGCTTAGCTTTGATTTCCATTTGCTATATTATTCCCTAACAAGTGATATCCAAAAGTGATTATTCAGCTAGAATTGAGTGATTCACACAGTTTGTGAGTCTTATGGCCTTTTAGTGCCTTCTATTGTAGTTAAGCAAGGATCAAGAGTGGTCACCCCATGAAGGCTTCATGTCATTACATGAACATTGGGTGCATGATGTTAGATGAACCTAAGAATACTCCTATTTTGAAGGAAGTGATAATAGATACAGAGAACTCTCACATCAGTACAGATTTTTAAGACACATAAGAGTGTTTGGTTTAGTTTCACATTGAAAAGTTGAAAAATATGTTGGTGTTCAAATGCTATGTGATTAGCTCTCTCCCACAGGCTTAATTGCTTAAATTTGTGTTGAAAATGAATTTGAGAATTGGGTTATTAGACCCTAATTTAATCCGCTTTGATTATACTCTCTAAAATTGCCATCAACAATTGCAATGCTTAAAGTTGAAATTGATTAATTTTATATTTTGTTGCTAGATTTTTCTAATGATATTGGAAACATTATTTATTTATATCTTTTTCCATGTCAGGAAATAGATATAACTGCAGCAGCAGAAAAGCTTGCTGAATGCCAGGAGACGATTTTTCTTCTCGGCAAACAATTGCAAGCAATGCGTAATCCTTCAGAACCACTGAACGTTTCTCCAAACTTCAGACTACGACGGGATGATCTTTCCATAGATGAAGCAGAAGCAGGTAACTTGAACTCTCCAGGTATCTCTCGCCCTCGGCTTTCTTTTCAAGGAGAGAAAACAACAGAAACAGGAGGGGAATCCCCATTATATGGATATAATTCCCATATGAGCCCATCTGATTCTGAATCAAGCCCCTTCAGTAAATCACCTATTAGTACAAATTACCAAAAACAAAATATTCACAGGTCATCTTCTTCCTCTTCTTCATCTAATTCTATGTCCGAGAAACAGGGACATGGATTTACCAGATTTTTTTCCAAAGGGAAGACTGATAAGTGATGCGTACATGAAATATTTAGGTAACAACACAATGCTTATACCGGCATTTCTAAATCAAAATCTTCTGCAATATAAATTACATTTGAGCTGCAGAGTATAAAGTGTGTGTTTTTATTTTGTAGTAGGCCACTTTGTCGCTGGTTACTGTACAGTTTACAAGGCTTTTCTTGTCCATTATTAAGATTTTTTTGTCCGTATTGCAAGATTGTTCATTCATTTAAAACTATGTGGGAGAGTTATGAAGCATAAGTTGCGACGTGATAATAAAATTTTTCAAAATCAATTTGGATTTATCCCGGGTAGGTCTACTATGGAAGTTATACATTTATTGAGAAGTTTCATGAAGAAGTGTAGATAGAATAAGGTTGTTTTGTGTTCAAACACAAGGTGGTTTGATCAATTATTTTCCTATTTCATGTTGATTACATCAAGGATCAGCCTTATGCCTATATCTTTTTTGCTGAAGTCATGGATGTTATCACTAGACATTTGCAAGAGTTGTACTATGGTGTATGCTTTTTACTGTTGATATTCTTATTGTTGATAAAACTAGAGAGAGAGTTAAGGTAAACTTGAATTATGGAGGTCAACCTTAGAGTCTAAAAATTTTCGTTTAAGTAGATCTAAAATTGAATATATGGAATGTAATTTTAGTAGTAATAGATCTAGTTGAAGTATTGTGATTTTGGATAATCAAGTCATTAATAAGAGTACACATTTTAAATATCTTGAGTCTATTGCTCAGAGTGATAGTGAAATAGATGGGAATATAATTATTAGTAGAATTTAAGTTGGATGGTTGAAGTGGAGGAATTCATCGGGCTTGTTATGTGTAGAAACATCCCCCTCAAACTTTAATTCTATAAGATCGTGGTGACTGGTGAGACTTGCAATGCTTTATGATGCAGAATGTTGGCTATTAAAAGAGAAGCATGTTATTAATTTAAGTGTTGCAGAGATGAGAATGCTCAGGCGGATGAGTGATTTTACTCTTAGAAACATGATACGAAACGAGCAAAACGTGAAACAGTTGGAGTGGTTTAAGTGGAAGACAAGATTAGAGAGTTGCCATAGATGCTTTGTTCATATAAAATGGAGGCCTTTCGATAACCAGGTTATGAGAATTGATACGTCATCACAAAATGAGCTTGATCGGGCACGAATCTCGAGGCACAAGCTAGTTGGAAACTTCAAAAATTAATTCCGAGAGCACCCGAACTCCGATTTCAGCAAACTTACAGTCGAACTGAGCGTCTCGGAAATACGAACTCAACGACATCAAATTCGACCCTATCCGAGCCCAAATGGGTCCGAATCATGGACCCAAAGCGCTGTTGGAAGGTTCAATGGTGTCTCTTATGAATGCTACACCCCCTCTTTTATCTGTTTGTGTGCTGGATCTTCGTACAATGCTAAGACATTAAACCATATATTTCTCTACCGCCGCGAATATTCCAGGACGCAACAAGAATAGATATATATTAGATTTGGCTTATGTAAAAAAGTTAGAGTTAAGCCTAAAAAGACTTGATTAAAAAATATTAGAAATGATATTTCTTTATTACATTTAAATGAAAATTTGACCCTAAACATGACACAATGTAGAAAAAAGGATTCATACAGTCAACCCCGCATAATAGGATAAAAGCTCATTATTGTTGTTGTTGTATTACAATATTGTAGGTTTAAGCTATTTGAGGTTTCAGGAAAATGCCTTGAATTTCTGACATTTAAGCTAGAATAACAATGTTTGAAGAAGCGCGCGAAGGCTGCGAGGAATAGAAAGAAAAGGGGTTTTTATGAGGAAAAAAAAAAAGATTTATTATTGTTTATTATTCAGCCAAGGGTTACCCTACATAGTGGGTAAAGGTTTGATGTTGTTGTTGCATTCATCTTAGGATTAGGAGGAATTATTATGTGCAGACACCGGATTGTTCGGAGGCGAATCAGAAGGCGCTACGTTATCCGGTACTTAGCCGCGATACACAGCAAATTGGTGATGTTGCGCGTCCTGATTCTCATCCAGACCGTACATAATAATTTTACTAGAATTAGGATTTCAATAGGATCCAACTTTAACATCTTGGTCATGTTGATATTTGTGTCATTAGAAGTCGAAAAGTATATAGAGGTTGTTCTCGCTCCCTGTAGATTTAATTAAATATCTTTTTCAATTATGCAAATTATATAAGTTTTGTTTTCCTTAAATTTAAAGAAAACTCTCTCACCTCATCTAATTTGAATGTCGACTGTCACTGTATTTTGTGCTCTTGTTTAGGTATCTGCATGTCATAAAATTAATAAAAGATTTTACAAAATCAATATAAAAAATCTTATATTATGAAAATAGAATATCTGCATGTCATAAAATTAATAAAATATCTTACAAAATCAATATGGTCAAAGTTTTTTTTTTTTTTCTTTTCATTTCTGAATTTGACCTAATTTATTCTCAAACTCTTGTACGCACTAAATTGTGCATGGCCTTGAACCCATGACATTATGGAGCAATTATTACATCCGGTAAACCGAATGCGTTCAGAGGCCAATAACCATGCGCCACGTCATCAAAAACTCGGTATTGCTCGGTATACATTCGGACCATTCAGTTTTTGACCGGATGTAATAATTTCTCGACATTGCGGCGGGGGCTGGAGCTCCCAACAAGGCAACAACTAGGTTAATGTGACATGTGTAATCTAAGCATTTCTTTTTAAATGATGAACACTAAATTGCAAATTATATGACTTGAATTCACAATTTAAAAAAATTTAAAATCACTTTTAACGAGCTTGCGAGTTAAGCTTATCAATCCGCGAGCTAAATCCCAAACTCGAGCTCGTTTGTTAAACGAGCTCAAGTTTGAGCTTGATGAGGCTTGACTCGCAAGCTCGTGAGGAAGCCCGAGTGCGGAAGGCTAAAGGCAGAATCGAGAGGAAGGTGGAATCACATGCGTGGATGGGCGGGCATGGGAGTAGAAGCGAAAGCTCGGATGCAAAATCATGTGGAACCGTGGACGCGGTAGCCGGAATCGGAACCATAAATGGAAGAAAACGTCAGCCTTATGCCTCGTGAGCTCGCATCCATCGCCACAAGTCGAGCTAAAGCTCGAGTTCGACCTTGTGATTTAGCCGACGAGCCGAGCTCGAGTTAAACATGACTCGAACTAGACTCTAACTCATTTACCCTCCTAATCCAAATCCTTCCCCTCAAAATTTTACATTCACAATGAAACATATATTTTTATTTAATCAGCCGTTATGTCTGTGGAAGACAAGCAAGGGCTCTGTGGCTCTGTGCCAAACCAATGCCACCCTCAGCTTCTGTTTTTCCTGTTTGATATCTAAGCCTTGACAGCTAAACCTTTTTCGTTTCCAGTGGGATCCAAATCTCAATTTTTTATCTACTCTATAATAAAATTTTCAAAAAAAAAAAAAAAAATTCAACCTCCAAGCAGTTGTCTGTTGTCAAATAAAAATATCTGTTTATTTTTATTAGATCGAGCCAGCTCAAAATATGAATAACATGTTTATTTTAAAATTTTATTACATACATATCTGCAAATTATATAATATTGAAAATTCAACCTCCAAGCAGTTGTCTGTTGTCAAATAAAAATATCTGTTTATTTTTATTAGATCGAGCCAGCTCAAAATATGAATAACATGTTTATTTTAAAATTTTATTACATACATATCTGCAAATTATATAATATTGAAAATAAAGAAAAAGGAGAAATAGATGATTTTGAGTTGAACCAGCGAGATACGAACTGATTTTGAGTTAGTTTCGACGTGTCACCACAAAATTCACTTGATCGGGCTCGAATCTCGATGCAAATATGAAGTGAAAATATCTCAAATTAAAATAGGTATCACCCAAACTCCGATTTCAGCAAACTTATAATCAAATTGATTATCTCAAGGAGACGAACCCAAGGACATCAAATTCAATCCAATCTGAGCTCAAATCAAAGGATGAAAGCTTATTCGAAAGCTTTGGAGCATTAATTGAATTACCATATGATATGCAAATATGACATGCATATAGTCAAATTGAGCAGATCGACGAGACGAATCCAACAAGCCCAAGATTGCCTACATTAAGGCACTTAAATACTTGATAAATAATCCATGATCAAGGTAATTGATATCGGCCTTCCATTGGAGCACTCTCAACTTGCCCTTGATCTTCTTCATATTTACTAGCCATGCACTCCAATATATATATATATATATATATATATATATATATATATATAGACAGATCATTCTTCACATAAGACTAGCAAGAAGAAAGAAAAGAAAATTTGGGAGCTCTCTTGCCTCTGGATTTCTTCTCGAACACCAACTGTTGTCGGACATTCGCCCATTGGTCGTCGCCTGATTTTTTCTCGACCACCGATCATCACAAGACTTCTGCCCGTTCATTGGCCACCGCCAAATTTCTTCTCAACCACCAGCCATTACTAAACTTCTACCCGTTCGTTGGCCACCAACATCTCTTCTCGAACATCAACCATCGTCAAACTTCTGCCTATTCATTAAACATTATCGAATCTCCATTTGTCTCCAGACCTTTAATGACCATTCTCCTAATTATTGCCACTAAATTTCCAGCATCTGTCATTTATTCGAGCACAGAATACTCATTTGATGTTTGGCAAGATCTTTAACATATTTCATTCACATTGTCCTCAAATTGAAGGACGATCAAACTTTTGTAAACTATTCAAACAATAGTAGAATCATTTCAATTGAGACCTCGTGGTTTTTCCTTTTAAGGATTTTCCACGTAAAATTTTAGGTGTTTCTTTGCCACCTTAATTGTCTGTTTATATGCTAAATTTTTATACATTGCTAAATTGTAAATTCTTTTTTCTTTGTATAAGTTTGACCTCATTTCGATCATACATTGAATCAGCTAAAATTAAAGTTAAAAAAAAAAAACTAAAAGTAAAGTCCATTTTAAATAGCATGAATAAAGACCACAAGATGCCATTTGTTTATCCTTGTTTTTGCACAAATTTTGTTTCCTTTCTTTTCATATTGCTCTTTTTCTAGAGAATCAATGCATTTTCAGCATTAAGCATAAGATCCATGTTGTTGTGTACAGTTATTTTTCACCTTGATTGTGCATTTTTGCAAGCTCTAATACTTGCAAAATCACATAGAGATTCTTCATTTGGATAGAGCACAATACCTAAATTTTGGATAGAGCACAATACCTAAATTTTGGAGGAGGCTCTGAAATTGATTAATTCATGTATTCTACATGCTTAACTTAATTATTTTAGGAGCAAAAAGCAAGCAGAAAAAGAAGCGAGAGAGAGAGAGAGAGAGAGAGAGAGAGGGGTCAGAGCTCAGAGGAATCCTGTTGTTGGGATTAAGAGGCATTTAAAAGGGCTTTACCTTTGCAATAAAAGAGTCTGAGGCTCAGCTGCTCTCTTTTCAGCCTTTCAGTCTTTCAGCTGTGGTTTTAATGCGAGGAAGGAGCAGTGCCGGTGGCCAATAAACCTGGTAATGACAGTTCTAATTGTCATTACAAGAACTAACAAATTATTAAGATTTTTTTTCTGAATTTATATTTAAATTATTCAATAATTATTTACTTATATTTATGTGTTGAAAGTCTCTTTATAGCTTTTTAAGATAAAATTTTTTTTGAATTAGGAATTTTTTACTAAAATAAAAAATAATAAAAAATGGTACCCAAAAAAATCTTAGGCTTGATTTGGGGCTGCTTTAGACAATTTTTTTTTATTTCAAGAGATTTTTTTTCTAAAAACACAACTCTACAAAAACAGTAAGAAAGTCGTCCCTATTCTAATCCGACTATTTTATTTATTTAAATGGGATTTTCGGCCCTGAATTCACCCAAAAGAAGAAAATAAGAGCAGAAAAGCAGAGCAGCTTTAAAAACTAGAAGGATCCAGATTACTCTCCCTGATTTTTATGCACTGAATTTTTAACATGAAGCAGAGTTTGCAAGCGAGAGAGAGAGAGTGTGTGTGCGTGAGAGAGACAGAATGGTGATTTCATGATCGATAACAGGGCAATCAACCTTCCTTCTTCCTCACCTGCAGTGAACTCTTACAGTGGGGCGCCATCGCACGCCGCTCGTCATTTACAAGTTAAGCCATAAGTAACATCTCATGGAACTCAGAAGTCTGATCCCTACTAAACTAACACAGAAAAAAAAAAAAAAAACCCAAACAGAGGAGAAGGACGAGAAAGAATATCAATAACCAAGACAGAGCACTACTCTGTCTCAGCTTTTTCTCCTCTTCTTCCAAACAAAGCTTCGTTCATCTGAGTTCAGAGGTGAGGGCGCAGAAGACAACCTCCTCGCATGGAATAGTGAGTCCCATTCCATGTTCGAACCCAAACTCTTCCTCTGCAAGCTGCAAGAGACTCTGAAACTCGGGGTTTTCCAGAAGCGAAATGGGAACGATGAAGCGGCGTCGCTTCTCTCCAACATATACGGCAAAATGCCCTTTTGGCACGTCTACTGGAAGCTCTCCGTTGTTCTCCTTCCTCCCCAAGCTCGAACATCTCTTCAGTATCTGCCTCAGCCCTGCCGCCGGAGGGAGCTTGTTCGACCTGCCGAGAGCCATCTTTTACTCCACAAGAAACAGAAAAAGGTCAGCAAGAGTGAGAATGAAGAGAGGAAAGAGAGAACTTTTTTGGTTGGTTGGGAAAGGAGATGGAAAAGAAGTTCGGATGATGGACTTTGAGGGGGTTTTCGAGGGATCTTTATATGCAGAGAGGAGAAGCAGATGCATGTGGTATGCTGTGAGAATAGAGGAGCAGCACAAGCCGCGGCGCATGGGAGGGAGTGTGTTTGGGTGGGAAAAGCCATGCAAGGTTACCCTTAAATTAGACAGAATGCTGGCTTGGTTTAGGACAACCATGGCCTTCTTTTCCATGCCTCTCTCTCTCTCTCACTCTCTCTCACACACACACACTCTCTCTTTCATCCATTTTGCATTAAATGGTTTTTGTGTGGTTCACAATTTTGCATGTCTCAAGTTGTATTTGGAGGAGCATGATTTTGTTGAGCCCAACGTTCAATCCTCTTAATTTGTTGGAGCTATTATTCTATGCGGATATCGGTCCTTCCGTTCGATTATGCGTTTAGTATCGAGCAGTATCGAGCGCGGTATATTTTTGGGATGACGTGACACATTTTTTCTGGTTTCCGGATGACTCCGGACGCCGCACTTAATAATTTTTCAATTTTTGTTGAACTTGGTGGGATGTTCCTTGGGCAGGTAAGCTGGTTGGATAATGGATAATTAAAACTATTAGTAAGTGCTGATGTGCATGGACTATACTTGTTGAAGAAATCAAAGCATTCACCTCATAAAAAGACACACCCCCTATCTCAAGGGATTGTAATTTCATTATCTATCGGTCTCCTATATACCGGCGATTATTACGTCTGGTCACCGGACGTCCGGACACCTAATCCAGACACGCCACGTCAACCGAATACACTGGGTCCCGGTATATTTTGGTGTCGTGTCGAGTTTGGATTGGTGTCCGGACAAATCCGGACACTTGGCGTAATAATTTGCCCCTATCCCTAATTTTGACATCTTCTTCAGTTTGTATCCCAATTCTATTTGGTCAAATTCAACATGTGACTCAAAGAGAGAGAAGTTCGACACCCACAAGTTGCATATCAATATGTTGTTGTGAGCTTTGGCATTATTATATATATATATATACTGCATTTTATTTGATTTAATGGGAGAAAGTTATGTGAATAATTCGATATGATATCACCAAGATTTTATCTCTAGCCATATACTGATTGGATTACTTATAAGAGAGTGTCAATATCATATCTTAGCTGAGCCACTCAGGATATCATATCATAGCTGAGCCACTTGGGATATTATATTATTATGATAAAATTCGTTAGTCAAATAAAAAAAAGATAATCTTTTTTGTTTTCATGATACTGCAATAGTATTTGTTACTCGTTCAAACCATTTAGGAGATGCCACGTTGTCACTTTCTATAATATCACGTTAACCATTGCATCCACGTTACTAAAACATGTAACTTATGATATCTATATTGTAAGAGTAAGGATTCCAATGGCTCCTACAATATTCCCTCCATGGGCCTTTACAAGCTAGAGACAACAAAATAAAAACTCTAAGCTCAAAAACTCTACTATTGCAAAGCAGACATTCACACATTGTCGATGCTATCAATTCCCTTTTCCAGCAAGATTATATAGCATCATTCTGAGCTTTTATTCTGTGTGAAAACCGGACAGTTCTTCTGTCTGGTTAAGTGTACGGTACCGAGCGCGATAAATTTTGAGGTGATGTGGCGCATTTTTATTGGTCTCCGGACACCATCCGGACTCTACACAGAATAACAAATCCAACTTTCTTACATCTTTTTTTTTTGCTTGGCTTTGACACGCCATCAGCCTCATCCTTCTCCGTAATGAGATCCCATCTAGGGCTATCAATATTTAACACGATCCGAAATCCAACCGAACCCGACCCGAAAATTTTGGGTTCAAGTCAACTGGAACCGGATCGAGTTCGGGTTTGGGTTAGGGATTTCGACCCATTTGTAAAACCGGGTCGGGTTCGGGTTAACCCGAAAACCCGAAACCAACCCAGTTTGATCCGTATTTAAAAAATTTAAGAGGATTTTAAAAGATTGTTTTGAAATAAATAAATTATATTTTCATTAAACCATGTTGCCCAAATTGAATTAAGCTTGATTTATTTTAAATTGATTGAAGTAATTCGTACCTTAATTTGATTTAAGCTTAAATAAATCGAATTAAATAAAAAAATTATTAGTAAAGCATACCCGAAGTGGGTTTGGTTCAGTTCCGAAAAACCGACCCGTTTGCAAAAACAATTCAGGTCGAACAGTGTCGAGTCAGTTCCGTGTTGGACTCAAACCCAACCCGTGACCCAATTTTCACAGCCCTAATCCTATTGTAACAATATCTTTAGCAAAAAATAGCGAAGTAATAATTTAATTAAAAAAAAATTCAAGTGCTCCATATATAATTAGACTAATTTCAAGTGTTATACATAGAAATCTCGAGAAAAAAAAATTTATGATACTGGTTATTGGTAGAGTTCAACAATTTTCTATCAAAAATATTTTTTTTTTAATATTTATCCAAATGCAGCTACTGCATTTCTTAATTTGTTATAGGCTATAGAGTAATTGATAAGTAACTCGCTTTATTTTATAACTTTCTCAGCAACACTAAGCGTGGATTTGAAGGACCATATTATTCTCCGGCCAAGCACTAATCTTTGTCTTCACGATGTTAATAATTTGATTAAGAGGATATTAACGTCACAATCTATATTTAACTCCATGATTATAAAGTAATGAGTCCCTCGATATAATAGTCTTGTATTTTTCTGGGCGAAATTAGGGATTATTGACGATTTTATTTTTATTTTATTTATCTAAGACTTCATTTGAGTGATTTTTTATTCCTTCTTATTTCTTGATATATATTTTTATTAAGAAACTATTTTTAAAAATAGTAAAAAGAAGTTCCAAAAAAACCTACATTCTAAAACAATGTGCCACCGCTTCTCCTACAAGAAAAATTATTATGTGCGAATATCGGACGGCGTCCGGTGACCAACCAAAGCGGGTTATGTTACTGTTTTAATCGGTACCGGATGACGTAGAGCATTTTGGTTGATATCTGGATCGTCTGGTGTCCGCACAGAATAATTTCTCCTCCTACAAAGTCTTTCAATTTCAAATCCAAAGCAGGAGGAGAGATTATTACGTGCGGGGAGTCTGTACCTAGAGAATCGTTTTGTTTTATAACTATGATTTTATTGTATTTTTGTTTATTATTGTATTTTTATTGTTCACTATTATGAATTTATTATTCACAATCATAAAATTGAAAAAAAAAATTATAAATCGGGACTTCACACATAATAATCTCTTAAGCAGGAGGCAGTTCAAAGCTGGGCAAATTATTGCATCAGGTCACCGGATGCGGAGAATAGGTTCGGACGTCCAATAAAAAAAATTTGTCACGTCACCTACGCTTTTGACTTGAGCTTTAGTTGCGCTTTGACTGCGCTTTTACTGTGCTTTAACCTGTGATTTACCTGAGCTTTTGATGCGCTAAATTTAAAAAAATATTTTATTAATATTCCGACCTATCTTCGCATCCGGTGACCGGATGCAATAATTTGCCTCTAAGCTGGCCCCTCTTCTTTTCTCCACCATGTGCTTGTGTCCTTGAAGGAGAGAGAATGTGCGTGTAGAGAGAGAGTGTGCGTGTAGAGAGAGAAGTGTAGAGAGAGAAAAAGGTACAGTGTGGTACTCCTTGATTCTGTTTGGTTGATTTTTCTCTGGCTAGTCCTGTGATATCTCTCTGTCTCATCTATGATGGGCCTTAGGGCTGCTGGAAAGGCTGCAGGGTCATGTGGTCTCTCACGCCAGAGCTTCAGATAGGTCTTCTTTTTTTTTTTTTCTTATATAAGATGCAACTTGCAAGAGTATTTAAATATAAAAAATTCAATTATATAAGATATTGTTGGGATATCTTATAAAATTGATTTTTCTTGAATGGTTCCGATTAGATCTTGATACGTCATCTCAAAAATATCTTGATCGGACACTAATCTAGAGGCAAAAGCTAGTTGGAAACTTCAAAAATTAATTTTGGGAGCATATGAACTCCGATTTCAGCGACCAATATTATCAAAAAATGCAAAATAGATTGATAAAATTGTAATGATTTTCAATTTTCCTATCATAATGGAATACATGATTTCACTTTGAATTATATCATCTTTTTTATTTATATTAGTCTATTATACAAAGAAAATTTTGCCCCCCCCTAAGATGAAAGGCTGGTTCCGCCCCTGGGGTTTTCCACGTAAAAATCTTGGTGTCTCATAAATGCTAGACCCTCTCTCCTTATCTGATTGCGTGCCGGATTTTCGTGCAATGCTAAGACGTTAAATATGGTATTTCTCTACCGCCGCGAATACTCCTGGACGCAACAGATCTATTATAAAATAGGATGCTATTAAAAGATCAAAGAGGATCATATTTTTTCTATACTAAATTTTTAGTACAAAAATTTTAGAGAATTCGAATATCTAATATATAAATTATTCACATTATCAACTATGTAGAAAACTAAGTGCTAGGGGCTGCCTCAAAAAAATAATTAAATAATTAAATAATACTATCATTATAATAACAACGTCAAGTCTTTTTTCACTCTAAGGAGAAATAAATAAAATTAATTTTTTTAGAGAAAAAATATATATATTTTTTAATAATGAGCTATATGCGACATTTATATTTGATTAAATATAAATTTTCATAGGAATAAAGAAATAAGACATTTTGGTAAAAATTTTGAATTGAATTTAAATTTAAGTTTCTACTTAATATTTTTCAATAACTATTAATTTGAATTTTGTTTAAATGGTGCCATCCCAAAAAGTTTCAAAATGATTATCGTAAGAAAATATAACTTTAAAAAAATTTAGTTAATTGGATTTCATTTATTTAGGTGGATTTTATTCATCTAAATAATCAAATAATAGATTATGAATTTATTTTCTTTTTTCTTATTTATCAAGAAAAGAAAAACATATAGACACATTCAGGCTAAAATAAACTTAATTTGACCTTTCATAGTTAAAGTTGATCTTAAACATTCAACTTGTTGTGTCCCAGAGTATTTGTGGCAGTAGAGAAATACAAAGTTTAACATCTTAGTTTCATACGAAGATCCAACACGCAATCAGATAAAAAGTGATGTTACTTCAATTATAAGGACACCAAGATTTTTACATGAAAAATCCTTGAAAAAAGGGGAAAATCCACGGGACCTGACCCCGTTCGAATGAATCCACTAGTATTTGCAGTTTATTACAAAAGAGGCTCTTCATTGGGGAAAGGCCTTAGCTTGATTTACATCCTATATAGTGCATTACATGATGACAATACACAGAATCACTGTTGATGTGTTTGTTTGGTCGGAAGAACTGAAGTCAGTGGGCAACGTAAGTCGAAAGGTACGTAGTTGGCGGGAGACGGAGGTTGGAAGGACTGTAGTCGGTGGACAACATAAGTTAAAAAGACTGTAGTCGGTGGGCGACATAAGTCGAAAGGACTGTAGTCGACAGGCGACGGAGGTCGGAAGGAATATTGTCTAACGACAAATGTTGGAAGGATAACATCGTTGAGATGACGTCAGTTAGAAGTCCAACAATGGACATAAGTCCAATTTCGAATAGGAGTCTGACGAATATCCAACGATAGGTAGAAGTCTGACGGAATTTCGATGACGGGCGTAAGTCCAACTTCCGGCAGGAATATGATGATGAGCAGAAGTACATCATTAGGTAGGAATTTAATGACGAGCGGAAGTCCGGTGTAGGATTGGAATCCAATGACGGGTGTAAGTACGACGTTAGCTAGAAGTCTGTTGATGGACAGAAGTCTGGCGTTAGATAGAAGTCCGATGAAGGTCTGGTGACGGGCGGAAGTTCGCCGTCGGGTAGAAATACAACGATGAGCGGAGGTCCAGCATCGGGTAGAAGTCTGACGTCAATCGCAAGCTTGTAGAACTCTGGCATTAGATGAAATTCAGACAGAACTCCAACGACAATAGGCTGCTACATGAAAATCCGATGGTGGTTGAGGAGGAGTCTCTTCCTTACTTCCATCTCTTCTCTTCTTGTTTGGGCCTCCTCCTTCCCTGTCCTCCCCCTGCTATGAGAAATGATTTTTGAACTTTCCAACTTGATTTTGCTTCGAGATTCGTGCCCGATCAAGATATTTTTTTGGTGATATATCACAACTATTTATGGGCCACTTAGGGACATTCTAAGTAAGAGGTTTAATTTGGACAAATTGACTCAATTTGATTGAATTAATCCATTGGATTTAAAAAAAATGAAATTCGTTTGAGTGAAATAATCACTTTGAGGAGTTTGTTATAATTGGATTAATTTGGCTCAACCAATGATTAATTAGACTTGGGATTCAATCAAATGATTGACTCCATCAATTCAATTAATTAATTAGACTCAATTAGGAATGTTTTGCCCAAAAACAAAAATACAAGAAATCGGAGTTCGAACTTCAAATCGAGCCGCTCGACGAGTTGACCTACAATAGTACGAGACAAGCTCGAGTTCAAACCAAATTTCTAACTGACGAGCCGAGCTCGATAAGTCTACTACTCAAACCCGGCTCCAAACTTGAAGATTGGCATAATGAGGAAAATTAAAAATGATTTTATTTTAGTTTTTTTATCCATGTGATTAGAATTGTAAGAAAAAAAAAATATTTTCTGATGAAAATTGTATTCTGACTGAATAATTACAGATTAAAATGAATAATATTATTTAAAACTTTTAGATAATGTAATTCGAAAAAAAATTAAAAAATAATCTGGAAAGACAGAGAGGGTCCCTATCTTGCTGCGATAATTTTAAGATTTCAATCAAAATCATACCAACATTTTTTAAATGATGAGAAGAAAAATGTGTGGTGCCTTTTCAGCCACGCGACCTCGTCACGATTAAGAACGTGCATTAAATTTTAAAAACGTTTTAAGCAATAAAGCACAATTTAGTTTAAATTCCACTGTGTAGATAGAACCGGCTGTAGCTCATTTGAATCGACACTTTGAAGAGAAGTACCGGGAGAGAAAGGCAGAGCTTGATGGAGGAAAAATTCGGATTTGGGAGATTTGGAGGGTCCTTCAAGGTAGACAGTGTGCAGGCTCTCGCTGCAAATTTGGGGCCAGAAATTCCAGATATATATGTCAGGCCGGAGAGGAAGGAAGATATAGTCGCCGGCGGCAAAGAAGACTCCGGCGAAAGCTTTCCAGTCATTGATTTTGGCAGGTTGTTTGATTCCAAGTGCTCTGAGGAGGAAGCTGCAAAGCTCCACTCGGCCTGCCAAGGCTGGGGCTTCTTCCAGGTCTATCTTCTCTTCTTCTTCTTTTTTTAGTTATTTTTTTTATAGCAGGTAACAAGTTTTTTAAATAACAGATTTTTGACTTCCCCTTCATTTTGAATATTTTGTATATTATGTGAGGGTTGATCGAAGAATTAATTATTATTATTATTATTATTATAAGATATCTGTTTGATTATTTTCAGGTAATTACTAAAAATCGTATCTAATTATTATTAGATTTGTATTGTTAAAAATAAAAAAAAACTAAAGCTTTCAAGCAATTGCCAATGGAGGGAGAAATTATTCTGTACTTGCGCCGGATGATCCAGAGATCAACCAGATACTGAGCACTGGTACCGAGCAAAAAAGTGAAGTGGCGCGTTCTTGTTGGTCTCCATACGCCTGCGGGTGAAATCTGGGTGAAGCTTGGAAGATATATATGAGCCAAAAAATAAATATGGAATTAGTATAAATATTATTAATGCAACTTTAAAAAATAAATTCTTAAGGTAACATTTTTAAAATAAATAGTGATAATTAATTATAAGACTTTAAGTTACTTTTAGCTTAGTTTTTCATGTATAATTTTATACGAAAAAATTATGAATGTTGTATTGTATATAAAGTAACAAGCTAGGGTTGAGTCGAGTTAAATTCAGGTCAAAGCTATTTTGAGCTCGACTGATTGATCTAATGATGTTCATGTATTGAGTTCATTTTTAAGGCAGTTCGGGCTCAACTCATGAACTCAATTTCACTAGAGAAGTATCACTAATCTAAAATGTCTAATGTCAATAAACAATATGGGTTTTTATCTAAAATGCAAACTCATTTAATATTTTAATTACGTTTAGATTGACTTGAAAACCCAAAATCAACACCAAATTAATATGTTTAGTTTTTTGGTTTAAAATATGGCTAGCCACAACCCTCCTTTTGCCTCAACTAGTCATATTTGTGTTGACACAAAAAAAGTTGTATGAATCATTTTTTAAACGGTTAATTGGGTTTGTGCTGAGTCAAATTTGGGTCAAGCATTCTTACCTTTATATAAATGAATTGGATTCAAGTCAAATAGTTTGGGTGGATCAATTTTATGTTAACACCTCTAATAACATGGGATTTGTAAAGATTATTTGATGGAGTGTTTCATATTCTTATAAAAATGAACATAATTTCCATCATCTAGGTATATAAAGAAGAATTTTTTCCACTTATTAAGTGGATAATTTTTGGTAAAGGAAATCAAAGATTTGTAAAAAAATTCAAAAATTTGCCAATTACTACTAGGCAATGGCAATCGACTATCAATATCATCAACACCCTTTGTCAACAAATGCTGATGTCAGACATCATTCTTCACCATATATTAATTAAAATTAATATTTAATGAGTATTAAAAATAATATTAGCAAAGGCTTGTTGAACGGTCGCCAGAGGTAGCTAGTAAGTGGGCATGTGTGCGATAGTGTCAATAGTGGTAGCTGGTTTGCGGGCAGACGGGTGAGCTGCGGGCTTACTCGAGCAAAAAATTAAAAAAAAAATTAACTTTTTGGCAGCAAATTTCGGCGGGTTTGTCCCTAGGAAATCCATCTGAAATGTTTCCGGTGAATTTTTTTTCCAGTGTATTAGTATTTCCGTCGGAATTACTAATTACTAATGAATTTTAGTCATTTTTCGGCGGCACAGAAAAATGTCATTTTTCCTGCAGTGATAGTCTAACAATCATGCTTATCGTCACTTGACATCGATGCTTGCCTTACCACATCAACATTGTTAATGACCAATGTTTAATATCAATTTTCTTGTCACAATCTCCACTCATATCACAAGATTGCTCAACTTATAACATTCACATTAGGACATTGGGCAATGGTTGACATTTGATGCCCTTCTTTCGGGTTGCCTAATCTCCCCTCCAAATAGAGTATAAGCAAGCTGCCCGAAGTCATTTGACTTGTGATATTGCTCATTGGTCATTGTCTGATGCTTGCTAGGGGTATAAGTGAGGCAGGCTTGCTCAATCTTCACTCATTAATGAGTTCACAAGCTGAGCTTATTAGGTATCGAGATTAAGCTAGAGCTCAAATTATAGCTTATATAATAAAGGAACTCAAGTTCGAGCTTGAAAGGCTTGGCTTATGAGCTAGCTTGATTAGGACACCTAGATCTTAGTCTCCACTCCTTAGGTTAATATTAGTTTGGGAGGTAGTTGCAAGTCCTTGAACTTTTTTCTCTTCTAATGTGGATGATTGCATTGATGTGTTTGTCTACCAAATTGTTAACATGGCTTCCTTGTCATTAGTCCAATTTGTAACCCCGAAAACTCAATGCACATTAAGGAATCATCAGAGCTCTACACATGGTCTACATCCATGTGTCAACACCATCACTATCTAACACATATTTTTGCAAGTCAATTGGGTGGGTCATAAAGGGATGCCTTGGTAACCTCCTCAGCACTTATAGATCGTGGTTTGCCTCGAGGAACCTAAAGCATGATCCTTTGTCGAAGTTACTCACAATAAATAGATAACTTAGATCAATGCTGCCATGGTCTATACCATCTTCCCTCGAACGCTATCGATGGACACATGATGCAACACATCTTAACAACTCACATTTGGGTCGTAGTCTACGAAGGTATGGTGTGTTAGAATATCATTCAAAGATCATATCCTTCGACACCATCAAGACTACTGCACCTATAATCTTCTCTCAATCGAAATCAATAGCTTCATCATTTTTAATTTCTTAACCACTTTACTAAAATACTTAATATTAACTACAGCTAGTAAATCATGGTATACCTGAAGATTTAATAAGCAAACTAAGACAAGACACTGAAGAGTTCTTTAAACTTCCATTAGAAGAGAAAGAGAAAATTGCTCTATTACCGGGCCAAACAGAAGGCTATGGCCAAATTTTTGATCAATCAAAGGAACAAAAGCTTGACTGGGGAGATAGGCTTGCCATTGTAACATTTCCTCCAAACTACAAACAAATGAGGTTTTGGCCCACTAATCCACCTTTTTTTAGGTTCTAATTATTTAGTTAATCCCCCTCATTCACATCATTAGTATCTATGCTTCTTTATTTTTGTTCATATTTTTCAGAGAAACTGTTGATGCATATGCAATTGAGATAAAGAAAGTGGCTGATGGCCTCTTAAAAATGATATCAAAAAGTTTGGGACTTGAATTTGAGAAGCTTTATGATATATTCAAGGGAGGTATTCAATATTTTAGATTCAATTACTATCCTCCATGCCCAAGTCCTGAGAGAGTCTTTGGCCTTTGTCCTCACTCTGATCCTGTGGGATTGACAATATTACTACAAGTAAATGATCTGCAGGGGCTACAGATTAGAAGAAAAGGTAAATGGCTCCCAGTTCAAGTTATACCTGGAGCTTTTATTGTCAACATTGGCGACATCATTGAGGTAATTATCTTTTACTGGTGGCTAATCAAGTCTGATGTGAATATTTCTTATCAGTACTTCTCTAGTTGTTTCAGATACTATGCAACGGGAAATATAAGAGCATTGTGCACAGGGCAGTCGTGAACAATGAGAAGGAGCGACTGTCTGTTGCTGGATTTCATTCACTGAATATTGGTGATTTAGTGGGACCAATCGCGGAGATAGTGAAAGGAGATGAGTTGCTTTATAAGAGCTTGCAATTTGAAGAGTATTTCAAGCAGGTCTTAGCTAGTAAACTGGAAGGGAAGACTATAATAGATCACATGAAATTGGACAAATGATTTTCCTTCTAACTTATGGAGATATGATTTCAGAAAGGAACTTGTTGCCTCTTTGAGGGTGTTTATTATACTATAAATGGTAATAAATCTATGCAAAATAAACATATCATATTTAATCACATTTATCTTTATTTGGATCTTAATGATTTTATTACCTAATTAAGTATGATTTTTTATGCAAAGCCTAGATCTCCAAAGTCTTAGAAGAACCAAATTTGCTTCAGTTGAAGCGATATACTATACTTCTGCTAATGATAATACTAAAACTGAATATAGATGAGATTTTGATTTGATAGGATCTCCACAGACAATAATCAAATAACATATTGTAAATCATACGTAAATTTCTACCAATGACAAATCTATCTTATTTGGAACAATGAAACTCTCTGTTTGAGCCATGAACATTATTTCTTCTCACTCACCATGGAAGAATGCTACTTTTACATCCAGGTGTTGCAATTCATAAATGAAAAAAGTCATTAGATTCATCCATATTTGTATTGATGTACGCTTGATCACAAGAAAGAAAATATCATTGCAATCGTCATATTTCTTCTAAAGTGTAGAACTCAGCCACCAATCTAGTCTTGTACCTCGTAGTTTACTTTCAAAGTTCCAATTTTTTTCAATTTGAAAGCTCCAATGAACTTTCTAATCATCATTTTTTGCATACAAGAATCCAAGCCATATTCTTGAGAAGACGATCAGAGAAGACGATTATTTTTTTTTTTTTTTTTTTTTTTACTGCAAGCCATAATTTCTCCATTTTCAACTTCAATCGGTGAAAAAAATTATGATTTTACTGTTTGTTTACGTGACTTTTTTAAAATACCTTTTGCTACACCTCCGTGTTTTCGCCGATCTGAGAAGAAAAAAATTCTGCTTCTCCGTTGTGATACCTTCATTTAAGAACGAAAAAAAAAAGTAAGGAAAAACCAAATGAGGCCTAAATTAGCTCTATATAATCAAATTTTAATGGCAGCCTGCTGATTCTCTTTTCATGGTCTTTGGTAAGCTGATAATTATTCGATCATCTATATATTACTGAAGTTTCCAAGTTGTTACATCAACACTAAAAAATTTTAATAGCAAGCTCCTGCTCAAATTCAAAATATACCACCAGACTAAGATGAAACAAAGACCTTTTAAAAAAGCAAACTTCAAAACTAAAGATTTGATTTCACTTATGGGTTCAGATTGAAGTGATTCACAGAACTAAAACATTTTTTTTTTTTCGCAGCATACTGTTGCGGAGGTTTTCAGATTGTCGTCGTAGGCGATTTACGCCAGCGATTTAAACTACCACCTTTAGAGACAAAAAAGTCTAAAATTAGTAATGAATTAGCTCTATTTTCTAGTGTATATCAGATGTACAGCATGTTTAAAACTTTTGAGATTGAATCAAATAGAACAATCTAAAAGTAATTTGAAAAGAAAATGCTGAAGTCTGTCAATTTAAGTAGACTTAAAAGGGCAAAAATAAATGAACAATAATGCTATTGTTGCGGGCTGAAATATACGCGACGGTAGAGTTTGTAAATTCGCGTCTGAGCGTTGTACGAATATTCAGCACACAAACAGAAAAAAGAATGAACACCAGAATTAAGAACGTGGAAAACCCGGAAGAGGGAAAAAACCACGGGGCCACGTCCAGTTGAAATAATTCTACTAGTGTTTGTTTAAAGTACAAAGACCGATTCGTCTCACAAGTCAAGACGATCAGTTTACAATCAGTTTCTAACAAAGTTACAAAGTTCTGCAAAATCCCGACGTTTCCCGAAAATCCGACAGAGTTCCTGCATATTCAGGCGGCGGGAAGAGCTCCGGCGGTGGTCGAGGAGGAGATGATTCTCCCTTTCCCCTTTCTCTTCTTCTTTTCTCTCTTCTCACTTGAGTCCTCTTGTGAAGAATGAGGGTTCTATTTATAGTTTTTCTGGAGTTGCACGGCTTGTAAATAGGTGTGAGATCAGGGGCGAATAGGGAGTGGTCGAATGGACGGTTGATGTTGAACCCTTCGATCGTGCACCGTTCATTGGACATTGACGGGTTGGACCGGAGTTTGAGGAGCACATCTGTCTTCCAAGTTCGCATCGTCGGATGATGCCGGCAGAACTGAAGGTGAAAACAGGTTTGTGGGCGCCGGAGATGTCTCTCGCGACCTGGTAATGGCTGTAGTCGGGTCGGCGGGGGCCTGGTCGGCTGCTGCCGGTAACTCCAAATCGGCGGCTGACGGGGCTGCGTGAAGCTGATCTGCGACTGGGGTTGCGGGAAGCTTTGTTGAAGACTTGTGGCTTCGGATCTGGATCGACGGAGTCGGTTCGGCGTTGGTCAGGTCAGGCAGCAGCGGAAGAGGTTTGGGAACAGGGATCCGGTATTGAAGCGGAGGGGGGTCACGCCATTTGAGCGGAAGCTCGAGCGGGGGGTAGTCGTCAATGACGGTGGAAGAATGGTTTTTCTGGAGTTGCACGGCTTGTAAATAGGTGTGAGATCAGGGGCGAATAGGGAGTGGTCGAATGGACGGTTGATGTTGAACCCTTCGATCGTGCACCGTTCGTTGGACATTTGAAGGCCTTAGTGATGTCGGAATTTGGCGATCTTGGACTTGTTGGATTCGTCTCGTCGAGTCGCTCGATTTGAGTATAAGCTCGTTAAAATCGGAGACCGTTTGGTAAAATAATTGTGGTTTGAACCTTGGTAACTCAAATTGTGGTTTGAACCTTCCAACAACGCTTCGGGTCCTTGATTAGGACCCATTTGGGCTTGGATTGGGTTGAATTTAGTGTCGTTGGATTCGTATTTCCGAGACGCTCAGTTTGACTATAAGCTTGCTGAAATCAGAGTTCAGATGCTCCTGAATTTAATTTTTGAAGTTCTCGGGTTGGTTTTTGCCTCGAGATTCGTGCCCGATCAAGATTATTTCATGATGATGTATCAGCTATAATTATTGTGATAAGAGCATATAGCAGTTTGTTAAGACTTTGGGAGTACGAAATGAAATAATGCATCAAATAAAGTCGTTATTTAATAATGCATTCGAAGCCAAAAATTGTAGGCTTGACTTTAGAGAAGATTTTTCTTACCTTAGAAAAATCTTTCTTCGCTGTATATAAAACCAGCTATATATTGCTTATGATAACCAACCTACAATTTTTGGAGAATGAGAGATGGAAGAAAAAATGGGAATTGGGAGATTTGGAGGGTCTTTGAAGGTGGCTAATGTGCAGGCTCTCGCTGAAAAGCTGAGCTTGGAGATTCCGGATAGATATGTCAGGCCGGAGAGGAAGGAAGACATATTGGCAGGCGACGACGAAATCTCTGTTGAAAGCATTCCGGCCATCGATTTCGGCAAGTTATTCGATTCCGAGTACTCCGAGGAGGAAGCTGCAAAGCTCCACTCGGCCTGTGAAGGCTGGGGATTCTTCCAGGTTTATTCTTTTTCTTCTTCTTTTTTTATACCACGATATGTCAGGCCGGAGAGGAAGGAAGACATATTGGCAGGCGACGACGAAATCTCCGGTGAAAGCATTCCGGCCATCGATTTCGGCAAGTTATTCGATTCCGAGTACTCCGAGGAGGAAGCTGCAAAGCTCCACTCGGCCTGTGAAGGCTGGGGATTCTTCCAGGTTTATTCTTTTTCTTCTTCTTTTTTTATACCACGTATGTAACAAGCCTTAATTTTACAGAAAATATTTTTTTTTCCTTTCATTCTGAAAATTTTTTATTAGAGTATGAGGATTGATCCAAGAATTTTGAAATTTTTTTAGTATAATTTAGGATCATTGTAATCATTTTTATGGATCAAATATTTGCTGTTAAAAATAATTTTTTTTTGGTCAATAGAAATGAAATAATTTTAAGGTGAGAGAGTCCTCATACTAAAATTCTCTCTGTTAATTACTTCTAATCAACTAATTTTAATTTAATCTTATTGAGAAGATGCAAGCAACTTGATCAACTATAATTTCTTAACCACTTTACTGAAATTTGTAATGTTAACTACAGCTAGTAAACCATGGTGTACCTGAAGATGTCATAAGCAAACTGAGAGAAGTCGTGGAAGAGTTCTTTAAGCTTCCATTAGAAGAGAGAGAAAAAGTTGCTCAATTACCAGGGCAAATAGAAGGCTATGGTCAAGTTTTTGTTCAATCGGAGGAACAAAAGCTTGACTGGGCAGACATGCTTGCCGTTGCAACATTACCTCCAAACATCAAACAATTCAGGTTTTGGCCCACTAATCCACCTTCATTCAGGTACTAATTATCTAACTAATCATCCTTTTATGCGTCATTAATAATAAAGCATACGTTTATGCTTATTCATTAATAGTAGTATTTTTCAGGGAAAATCTAGAGAGGTATGCGGATGAGGTAAAGAGAGTGGCCGATGGCATTCTAAAAATGATATCTAAAAATCTGGGACTTGGAGTTGACAAGCTTTACGATATGTTCAAAGGAGGGATTCAAATTTTTAGATTCAATTACTATCCTCCATGCCCAACCCCTGAGAAGGTCTTAGGCCTCTCTTCTCACTCTGATTCTGTAGGATTGACAATACTGCTACAAGTTAATGAACTACAGGGGCTACAGATCAGAAGAAATGGTGGATGGCTCCCAGTTAAAGTTCTACCAGGAACTTTTATCGTCAACATTGGCGATATCATTGAGGTAATTATCTTTCATTGGTGATAAATCAATCTAAAAACTGAAGTTAATGAGCTCTCTGCTAACAAGCTAGAGTGCAAGTTTATCTGTGGCTATCATGACTATGACAGTCTTTAAAGATGTTGCTTAAAAACAGTACATGAATATGAATCAATATTTCTCTGGCTGTTATAGATATTATGCAACGGGAAATATAAGAGTATTGAGCACAGGGCTATTGTGAACAATGAAAAGGCACGGCTCTCTGTTGCTGGATTCCATGAACTAAACTTTGGTGATGTGGTAGGACCAATCCCGGAGATAGTGAAAGGAGATAAGTTGCATTATAAAAGCTTGGAATTTGAAGAATATACAAAACAGATCTTCTCCTCTAAACTCGAAGCGAAGAGCATCTTGGATCTCATGAAATTGGATGAATGATTTAGCTTTACAGAACTCGTAGAGAGATGATTTAATTAAGGAACTTGCAAGTTTATAAGGAGTGTTTATCATACAAAATAACTCATTTCTATTTGAGTTTTATTGTACTATTCAACGGACTAATGAGTTTGAATGAATTAATTATACTGAACGATCCACACCTGATTGTAGATCTGATGAACACTGCAATCCACATATTGGAATCTGGGCGAAATAATAAAATTTAACAGATACAGCAACATCTGTAGAATCTGTTGAATGATAGGGAACTTTGCAAACTAATTAAAGAGGAATAGGCAATGGAAAATGATTTCAGCTTGTGTGTTGAGCCCTTTTATCAGAACTTTGCATGGGGGATTCTGCCTGCATAACTAGTAATGACATTTAAAAACATAGTTGTAACTAATCAAAGACCAAGACATTTTACAGTTTCAGTGAGGCTAATGATCAGAAACAGACAAACTGCTCAATTTAAAACAATTCAGCAATCAATATTAAAGAAACTCCAGTAGTTTAAAATTGCCGAAATCAGATAAAAGTTGTTAAAATTTGTAATGTCTCATTCTTAAATTTTCATTGCAAGAGAAATATTTCTGAGCTGCCATTTATTTTCTAAATAAGATTTCAACTTACTTTTTAATGCTCAAAAGAATGTCTATTGTTATTGAAGTTGTTTTGGACTAAACAAGCTTGGAAGTCATCTGCCACTGCCTTCAGAGTTTGCTGCCATCAGTAATTGATTTTTTTAATCAGTAGGCTACGGATTCTTCAAGCTAATTTTTTTTTTTTTTTAACTTCCAAGTACTGCTTGTTTTATATTGGATTTAACCATCAATGATAAAAAACTTCAAATCACTTCTTTAAATAATTAATTAAATGCTCTTAAACATTATCATAATTAATTAAAACTTCAAATCACTTGTTGCACTTTGTGTCAATTCGTTCTTCTTAAGCTGATGCAATATAATAAAAATATAATGTGTGTAACACATTTTGTGGTGGAAGTTAGAAGGGTCAAATGGTATGTGAGTTGTTTTAAGACATTGTTTGATATTTATTTTATTGTACTATTTTAAAGTGGAGATTAGAGATCAAGGAATCTAGCTTAAATCTTGATCTTGATATCAAGAATCAAAGTTGATGTCGATGATGATCAACACTTTAATAATTGATGGCATGCATTAATATTATTAATAATAGTAAATGACGAAGTCGGTGAGTGTCAGTTAGGGCTACAAATTAATTGAGTTGAGCTAAGAAGGTGCTTGCTCATATTTGAGCTCATTTAATAGTAGCTTGTTCGAGCTCGATTTCGATTTTTCTATTTGTATTCAAGTTTGGTTCATCTAAAACAGATGAGGTTCAAATTTTGTGTTCAACTCATATCATTCCATATTGTACTTCTTGAGCTTTAAAGGAGCAGTTCATATAAAATAATAAATAAGCCTTATCAAGCTTGCTAATGGTTGTTGTTAGGTGATCGTGGCCTTGAGGATCATGGTTAAGCAACGATGGCCAGAAGATTATTATTGGATGATGGTGGTAGGAGGATTGGTGTTAGGCGAAGGAGATCAGATAACCATTGTTAAGCGATGGTGCTAGGAGGGCTATTGTCAAGCAGCAGTGGTCGGAGAATAATAGATAGTGGATTATGGTTGGAGGACTGTAGTCAGTCAACATTGGTCAGAGAACCATAGTCGGGTGATTGTGATTTGATGGTATTAATTGGGCGGTGGTCCTACAGCGGCAATCACACAACGGTGGTTCAACGATGATGGCCAAGCAGTTCTCCAATGACAGTAACTAGGTAGTGTTACCACGATGACAATAAAAAAATGGAGGTATGGACGTTGCTAAATGTCGATGCTCAAGCGAAGTTTTGATTTTTTGAATCTTAAGCCAATGTCCAAGCCCCCTTTCATTGTGAGAGTGGATGCCGGATTATTAATTTTAGAGAGTGACATGCTTGTAATTATAGTTAAAATTCAAAGCACTCAATAAAAGCTTGGATTACCTTTGGAATCAATGGTTCATTGGTAAGACATTCAGTTCGACAATAGCTCAAGTCGGAGTTTAGATGGCCCTGAGTTTAATTGATGAAATTTTCAATTCAAATATGCATCGAAATTCATGGCCAATCAACCTAATGTTTGATGAAATATTAGTTCTAATTTTTTATCTTTGATGATAACTAGATTTGTTTTACATAAATAAAATAATATTTCTTATAAAAATAACCATTATTATTTGACATTATAAGGGACTCAAGAGTATAGGTAGGATGAGTGGATAGTATTGATGTGTGTTAAAAGAACCCAATTTTATAGATGTGATTAGAAAATTCTAAATCTTAAATATGAAGACACTAATGTCTTTATGGGAGTGATTATTTTGTGCGGTGTCCGAACGCGTTCAAATTGTTCCGGAGGTCATTCGGACGTGCAACATCATTTAATGCATTGTGCATTGGATGATGTGACGCGTTCTGATTGACTTCCAGAAACATCCAGACACTGCAAGTAATAATTTTTTTCTTTAATGAGGCTCATAAAATTTTGTAATAAAATACTGCCAAACATATGATATTGATTATATCCTAAATTCTAAATTTACATAATAATATAATATAGTACTACAAAAGACTAAATTTATATTAAAATTAATTTTATTTAGTATATCTTAAATTGTGATATAAATTTTAAATTTTAAAAAATTATTCTAACATATTTTATATTAGAATTTT